>NW_026871086.1:0-172890 GCF_033118175.1 Dama dama
CCAACACCCCGAAGCGCTTTTCTCCCGGGCTTGGGAGCATTGTGCGTGCCTGGCGGGAACAGCGGGCGGGAGTGTTTGCAAAGAGGACTTTGGAGGCAGCCGGGGAGGTCTTCCAGTGGGAGAGGGCCGGTTGTGCTCAGAGCCTCACAGGCCAGGGGCAGGACACAGCAGGGCCCCTGCCCCTGGCCAGCCTTGCCCAGACCTTCCTGGCCTCCGGGGGTACTGCCCCACCAAGGGGCAGGCTGCGGGGACTGGGTCCAGACATGTCCGTGCGCCTCCCCAGCATCATCCCCGCTGGTGCTTTTCCCCTGGGCGTAGGCCTCGGTTGAGGCCTCTTTGGAGAGGAGGTTGCTGGCAGGGGCTGTCTCCACACTGCAAGGTGCTGGAGCTCAGAGGGCCTCGTCAGAGGGAAGGGACCAGTAAGGGGCTGGATGCCCAAGACGTCTTTGGCCCAGCAGCCTCAGGGCAGCAGGGAGAGGAAGAGGCCCAACTTACCCCTAGGTCGGCTCTGCCCCTTCCCACACAGGCAGCCAACCCAGCAGCTGCCTGACAGACTCTGGCTCCCCCGAGCTCTCTGCCGGTGCAGGGGTCAGGAACAGACGAGTGCATGTGGTTCTGCCTTGGTCTGGGAGTGTGGACCCACTGCCTGGACCCCAGGCTCAGGGGCAAGGGTCCGGAGAGGGCAACACCCCGAAGCGCTTTTCTCCCGGGCTTGGGAGCATTGTGCGTGCCTGGCGGGAACAGCGGGCGGGAGTGTTGGCAAACCGGCCTTTGGAGGCAGCCGGGGAGGTCTTCCAGTGGGAGAGGGCCGGTTGTGCTCAGAGGCCCCACAGGCCAGGGGCAGGACCCAGCAGGGCCCCTGCCCCTGGCCAGCCTTGCCCAGACCTTCCTGGCCTCCGGGGGTACTGCCCCACCAAGGGGCAGGCTGCGGGGACTGGGTCCAGACATGCCCGTGCGCCTCCACTGGCTCATCCCCGCTGGTGCCTTTCCCCTGGGCCTAGGCCTCGGTTGAGGCCTCCTTGGAGAGGAGGTTGCTGGCAGGGGCTGTCTCCACACTGCAAGGTGCTGGAGCTCAGAGGGCCTCGTCAGAGGGAAGGGACCAGCAAGGGGCTGGATGCCCAAGACCTCTTTGGCCCAGCAGCCTCAGGGCAGCAGGGAGAGCAAGAGGCCCAACTTGCCCCTAGGTCGGCTCTGCCCCTTCCCACACAGGCGGCCAGCCCAGCAGCTGCCTGACAGACTCTGGCTCCCCCCAGCTCTCTGCCGGTGGAGGGGGCAGGAACAGACGTGTGCATGTGGTTCTGCCTTGGCCTGGGACTGTGGATCCCCTGCCTGGCCCCCAGGCTCAGGGGCAGGGGCCCGGAGAGACCACCACCCCGAAGCGCTTTTCTCCCGGGCTTGGGAGTATTGTGCGCGCCTGGCGGGAACAGTGGGCGGGAGGGCTTGCAAACCGGCCTTTGGAGGCAGCCGGGGAGGTCTTCAGTGGGCAAGGGCCGGTTGTGCTCAGAGGCCCCACAGGCCAGGGGCAGGACCCAGCAGGGCCCCTGCCCCTGGCCAGCCTTGCCCAGATCTTCCTGGCCTCCGGGGGTACTGCCCCACCAAGGGGCAGGCTGCGGGGACAGGGTCCAGACATGCCCGGGCGCCTCCCCTGGCTCAACCCCGCTGGTGCCTTTTCCCTGGGCCTAGGCCTCGGTTGAGGCCTCCTTGGAGAGGAGATTGCTGGCAGGTGCTGTCTCCACACTGCAAGGTGCTGGAGCTCAGAGGGCCTCGTCAGAGGGAAGGGACAAGCAAGGGGCTGGATGCCCAAGACCTCTTTGGCCCAGCAGCCTCAGGGCAGCAGGGAGAGCAAGAGGCCCAACTTGCCCCTAGGTCGGCTCTGCCCCTTCCCACACAGGCGGCCAGCCCAGCAGCTGCCTGACAGACTCTGGCTCCCCCGAGCTCTCTGCCGGTGCAGGGGGCAGATCAGACGTGTGCATGTGGTTCTGCCTTGGCCTGGGAGTGTGGACACCCTGCCTTGCCCCCAGGCTCAGGGGCAAGGGCCCGGAGAGAGCAACACCCCGAAGCGCTTTTCTCCCGGGCTTGGGAGCATTGTGCACGCCTGCTGGGAACAGTGGGCGGGAGCGCTTGTTAACCGGCCTTTGGAGGCAGCCGGGCAGGTCTTCCAGCGGGAGAGTGCCGGTTGTGCTCAGACGCCCCACAGGCCAGGGGCAGGACCCAGCAGTGTCCCTGCCCCTGGCAGCCTTGCCCAGACCTTCCTGGCCTCCGGGGGTACTGCCCCACCAAGGGGCAGGCTGCGGGGACTGGGTCCAGACATGGCCGGGCGCCTCCCCAGGCTCATCCCCGCTGGTGCCTTTCCCCTGGGCCTAGGCCTCGGTTGAGGCCTCCTTGGAGAGGAGGTTGCTGGCAGGGGCTGTCTCCACACTGCAAGGTGCTGGAGCTCAGAGGGCCTCGTCAGAGGGAAGGGACCAGCAAGGGACTGGATGCCCAAGACCTCTTTGGCCCAGCAGCCTTAGGGCAGCAGGGAGAGGAAGAGGCCCAACTTGCACCTAGGTCGGCTCTGCCCCTTCCCACACAGGCGGCCAGCCCAGCAGCTGCCTGACAGACTCTGGCTCCCCCGAGCTCTCTGCCGGTGCAGGGGTCAGGAACAGACGTGTGCATGTGGTTCTGCCTTGGTCTGGGAGTGTGGAACCACTGCCTGGCCCCCACACTCAGGGGCAAGGGCCCGGAGAGAGCAACACACCGAAGCGCTTTTCTCCCGGGCTTGGGAGAATTGTGCGTGCCTGGCGAGAACAGCGGGCGGGAGTGTTGGCAAACCGGCCTTTGGAGGCAGCCGGGGAGGTCTTCCAGTGGGAGAGGGCCGGTTGTGCTCAGAGGCCCCACAGGCCAGGGGCAGGACCCAGCAGGGCCCCTGCCCCTGGCCAGCCTTGCCCAGACCTTCCTGGCCTCCGGGGGTACTGCCCCACCAAGGGGCAGGCTGCGGTGACTGGGTCCAGACATGTCCGTGTGCCTCCCCAGGATCATCCCCGCTGGTGCCTTTCCCCTGGGCGTAGGCCTCGGTTGAGGCCTCTTTGGAGAGGAGGATGCTGGCAGGGGCTGTCTCCACACTGCAAGGTGCTGGAGCTCAGAGGGCCTCGTCAGAGGGAAGGGACCAGCAAAGGGCTGGATGCCCAAGACCTCTTTGACCCAGCAGCCTCAGGGCAGCAGGGAGAGCAAGAGGCCCAACTTGCCCCTAGGTCGGCTCTGCCCCGTCCCAGACAGGCAGCCAGCCCAGCAGCAGCCTGGCAGTCTCTGGCTCCCCCGATCTCTCTGCCGGTGTAGGGGGCAGGAACAGACGTGTGCATGTCGTTCTGCCTTGGCCTGGGAGTGTGTTCCCCCTGCCTGTCCCCCAGGCTCAGGGGCAAGGGTCCGGAGAGAGCACCACCCCGAAGCGCTTTTCTCTCGGGCTTGGTAGCATTGTGCGTGCCTGGCGGGAACAGCGCGCGGGAGTGCTTGCAAACCGGCCTTTGGAGGCAGCCAGGGAGGTCTTCCAGCGGGAGAGTGCCGGTTGTGCTCAGACGCCCCACAGGCCAGGGGCAGGACCCAGCAGTGTCCCTGCCCCTGGCAGCCTTGCCCAGACCCTCCTGGACTCCGGGGTTACTGTCCCACCAAGGGGCAGGCTGCGGGGACTGGGTCCAGACATGCCCGGGCGCCTCCCCAGGCTCATCCCCGCTGGTGCCTTTCCCCTGGTCCTAGGCCTCGGTTGAGGCCTCTTGGAGAGGAGGTTGCTGGCAGGGGCTGTCTCCACACTGCAAGGTGCTGGAGCTCAGAGGGCCTCGTCAGCGGGAAGGGACCAGCAAGGGGCTGGATGCCCAAGACCTCTTTGGCCCAGCAGCCTCAGGGCAGCAGGGAGAGGAAGAGGCCCAACTTGCCCCTAGGTCGGCTCTGCCCCTTCCCACACAGGCAGCCAACCCAGCAGCTGCCTGACAGACTGTGGCTCCCCCGAGCGCTCTGCCGGTGCAGGGGTCAGGAACAGACGTGTGCATGTGGTTCTGCCTTGGTCTGGGAGTGTGGACACACTGCCTGGACCCCAGGCTCAGGGGCAAGGGCCCGGAGAGAGCAACACCCCGAAGCGCTTTTCTCCCGGGCTTGGGAGCATTGTGGGTGCCTGGCGGGAACAGCGGGCGGGAGTGTTGGCAAACCGGCCTTTGGAGGCAGCCGGGGAGGTCTTCCAGTGGCAGAGGGCCGGTTGTGCTCAGAGGCCCCACAGGCCAGGGGCAGGACCCAGCAGGGCCCCTGCCCCTGGCCAGCCTTGCCCAGACCTTCCTGGCCTCCGGGGGTACTGCCCCACCAAGGGGCAGGCTGCGGGGACTGGGTCCAGACATGCCCGTGCGCCTCCACTGGCTCATCCCCGCTGGTGCCTTTCCCCTGGGCCTAGGCCTCGGTTGAGGCCTCCTTGGAGAGGAGGATGCTGGCAGGGGCTGTCTCCACACTGCAAGGTGCTGGAGCTCAGAGGGCCTCGTCAGAGGGAAGGGACCAGCAAAGGGCTGGATGCCCAAGACGTCTTTGGCCCAGCAACCTCAGGGCAGCAGGGAGAGCAAGAGGCCCAACTTGCCCCTAGGTCGGCTCTGCCCCTTCCCACACAGGCGGCCAGCCCAGCACCTGCCTGAGAGACTCTGGCTCCCCCGAGCTCTCTGCCGGTGTAGGGGGCAGGAACAGACGTGTTCATGTCGTTCTGTCTTGGCCTGGGAGTGTGTTCCCCCTGCCTGGGCCGCAGGCTTAGGGGCAAGGGCCCGGAGAGAGCACCACCCCGAAGCGCTTTTCTACCGGGCTTGGGAGCATTGTGCGTGCCTGGCGGGAACAGCGGGCGGGAGTGCTTGCAAACCGGCCTTTCGAGGCAGACGGGGAGGTCTTCCAGCGGGAGAGTGCCGGTTGTGCTCAGACGTCCCACAGGCCAGGGGCAGGACCCAGCGCTGTCCCTGCCCCTGGCAGCCTTGCCCAGACCTTCCTGGCCTCCGGGGGTACTGCCCCACCAAGGGGCAGGCTGCGGGGACTGGGTCCACACATGCCCGGGCGCCTCCCCAGGCTCATCCCCGCTGGTGCCTTTCCCCTGGGCCTAGGCCTCGGTTGAGGCCTCATTGGAGAGGAGGTTGCTGGCAGGGGCTGTCTCCACACTGCAAGGTGCTGGAGCTCAGAGGGCCTCGTCAGAGGGAAGGGACCAGCAAGGGGCTGGATGCCCAAGACCTCTTTGGCCCAGCAGCCTCAGGGCAGCAGGGAGAGGAAGAGGCCCAACTTGCCCCTAGGTCGGCTCTGCCCCTTCCCACACAGGCGGCCAGCCCAGCACCTGCCTGACAGACTCTGGCTCCCCCGAGCTCTCTGCCGGTGCAGGGGTCAGGAACAGACGTGTGCATGTGGTTCTGCCTTGATCTGGGAGTGTGGACCCACTGCCTGGCCCCCAGGCTCAGGGGCAAGGGCCCGGAGAGAGCACCACCCCGAAGCGCTTTTCTCCCGGGCTTGGGAGCATTGTGCGAGCCTGGCGTGAACAGCGGGCGGGAGTGTTTGCAAAGAGGACTTTGGAGGCAGCCGGGGAGGTCTTCCAGTGGGAGAGGGCCGGTTGTGCTCAGAGGCCTCACAGGCCAGGGGCAGGACACAGCAGGGCCCCTGCCCCTGGCCAGCCTTGCCCAGACCTTCCTGGCCTCCGGGGGTACTGCCCCACCAAGGGGCAGGCTGCGGGGACTGGGTCCAGACATGTCCGTGCGCCTCCCCAGCATCATCCCCGCTGGTGCTTTTCCCCTGGGCGTAGGCCTCGGTTGAGGCCTCTTTGGAGAGGAGGTTGCTGGCAGGGGCTGTCTCCACACTGCAAGGTGCTGGAGCTCAGAGGGCCTCGTCAGAGGGAAGGGACCAGTAAGGGGCTGGATGCCCAAGACGTCTTTGGCCCAGCAGCCTCAGGGCAGCAGGGAGAGGAAGAGGCCCAACTTGCCCCTAGGTCGGCTCTGCCCCTTCCCACACAGGCAGCCAACCCAGCAGCTGCCTGACAGACTCTGGCTCCCCCGAGCTCTCTGCCGGTGCAGGGGTCAGGAACAGACGAGTGCATGTGGTTCTGCCTTGGTCTGGGAGTGTGGACCCACTGCCTGGACCCCAGGCTCAGGGGCAAGGGTCCGGAGAGGGCAACACCCCGAAGCGCTTTTCTCCCGGGCTTGGGAGCATTGTGCGTGCCTGGCGGGAACAGCGGGCGGGAGTGTTGGCAAACCGGCCTTTGGAGGCAGCCGGGGAGGTCTTCCAGTGGGAGAGGGCCGGTTGTGCTCAGAGGCCCCACAGGCCAGGGGCAGGACCCAGCAGGGCCCCTGCCCCTGGCCAGCCTTGCCCAGACCTTCCTGGCCTCCGGGGGTACTGCCCCACCAAGGGGCAGGCTGCGGGGACTGGGTCCAGACATGCCCGTGCGCCTCCACTGGCTCATCCCCGCTGGTGCCTTTCCCCTGGGCCTAGGCCTCGGTTGAGGCCTCCTTGGAGAGGAGGTTGCTGGCAGGGGCTGTCTCCACACTGCAAGGTGCTGGAGCTCAGAGGGCCTCGTCAGAGGGAAGGGACCAGCAAGGGGCTGGATGCCCAAGACCTCTTTGGCCCAGCAGCCTCAGGGCAGCAGGGAGAGCAAGAGGCCCAACTTGCCCCTAGGTCGGCTCTGCCCCTTCCCACACAGGCGGCCAGCCCAGCAGCTGCCTGACAGACTCTGGCTCCCCCCAGCTCTCTGCCGGTGGAGGGGGCAGGAACAGACGTGTGCATGTGGTTCTGCCTTGGCCTGGGACTGTGGATCCCCTGCCTGGCCCCCAGGCTCAGGGGCAGGGGCCCGGAGAGACCACCACCCCGAAGCGCTTTTCTCCCGGGCTTGGGAGTATTGTGCGCGCCTGGCGGGAACAGTGGGCGGGAGGGCTTGCAAACCGGCCTTTGGAGGCAGCCGGGGAGGTCTTCCAGTGGGCAAGGGCCGGTTGTGCTCAGAGGCCCCACAGGCCAGGGGCAGGACCCAGCAGGGCCCCTGCCCCTGGCCAGCCTTGCCCAGATCTTCCTGGCCTCCGGGGGTACTGCCCCACCAAGGGGCAGGCTGCGGGGGCAGGGTCCAGACATGCCCGGGCGCCTCCCCTGGCTCAACCCCGCTGGTGCCTTTTCCCTGGGCCTAGGCCTCGGTTGAGGCCTCCTTGGAGAGGAGATTGCTGGCAGGTGCTGTCTCCACACTGCAAGGTGCTGGAGCTCAGAGGGCCTCGTCAGAGGGAAGGGACAAGCAAGGGGCTGGATGCCCAAGACGTCTTTGGCCCTGCAGCCTCAGGGCAGCAGGGAGAGCAAGAGGCCCAACTTGCCCCTAGGTCGGCTCTGCCCCTTCCCACACAGGCGGCCAGCCCAGCAGCTGCCTGACAGACTCTGGCTCCCCCGAGCTCTCTGCCGGTGCAGGGGGCAGATCAGACGTGTGCATGTGGTTCTGCCTTGGCCTGGGAGTGTGGACACCCTGCCTTGCCCCCAGGCTCAGGGGCAAGGGCCCGGAGAGAGCACCACCCCGAAGCGCTTTTCTCCCGGGCTTGGGAGCATTGTGCACGCCTGCTGGGAACAGTGGGCGGGAGCGCTTGTTAACCGGCCTTTGGAGGCAGCCGGGCAGGTCTTCCAGCGGGAGAGTGCCGGTTGTGCTCAGACGCCCCACAGGCCAGGGGCAGGACCCAGCAGTGTCCCTGCCCCTGGCAGCCTTGCCCAGACCTTCCTGGCCTCCGGGGGTACTGCCCCACCAAGGGGCAGGCTGCGGGGACTGGGTCCAGACATGCCCTTGCGCCTCCACTGGCTCATCCCCGCTGGTGCCTTTCCCCTGGGCCTAGGCCTCTGTTGAGGCCTCCTTGGAGAGGAGGTTGCTGGCAGGGGCTGTCTCCACACTGCAAGGTGCTGGAGCTCAGAGGGCCTCGTCAGAGGGAAGGGACCAGCAAGGGACTGGATGCCCAAGACCTCTTTGGCCCAGCAGCCTTAGGGCAGCAGGGAGAGGAAGAGGCCCAACTTGCCCCTAGGTCGGCTCTGCCCCTTCCCACACAGGCGGCCAGCCCAGCAGCTGCCTGACAGACTCTGGCTCCCCCGAGCTCTCTGCCGGTGCAGGGGTCAGGAACAGACGTGTGCATGTGGTTCTGCCTTGGTCTGGGAGTGTGGAACCACTGCCTGGCCCCCACACTCAGGGGCAAGGGCCCGGAGAGAGCAACACACCGAAGCGCTTTTCTCCCGGGCTTGGGAGAATTGTGCGTGCCTGGCGAGAACAGCGGGCGGGAGTGTTGGCAAACCGGCCTTTGGAGGCAGCCGGGGAGGTCTTCCAGGGGGAAAGGGCCGGTTGTGCTCAGAGGCCCCACAGGCCAGGGGCAGGACCCAGCAGGGCCCCTGCCCCTGGCCAGCCTTGCCCAGACCTTCCTGGCCTCCGGGGGTACTGCCCCACCAAGGGGCAGGCTGCGGGCCTGGGTCCAGTCATGCCCGGGCGCCTCCCCAGGCTCATCCCCGCTGGTGCCTTTCCCCTGGGCCTAGGCCTCGGTTGAGGCCTCCTTGGAGAGGAGGTTGCTGGCAGGGGCTGTCTCCACACTGCAAGGTGCTGGAGCTCAGAGGGCCTCATCAGAGGGAAGGGACCAGCAAGGGGCTGGATGCCCAAGACCTCTTTGGCCCAGCAGCCTCAGGGCAGCAGGGAGAGCAAGAGGCCCAACTTGCCCCTAGGTCGGCTCTGCCCCTTCCCACACAGGCGGCCAGCCCAGCAGCTGCCTGACAGACTCTGGCTCCCCCGAGCTCTCTGCCGGTGCAGGGGGCAGATCAGACGTGTGCATGTGGTTCTGCCTTGGCCTGGGAGTGTGGACACCCTGCCTTGCCCCCAGGCTCAGGGGCAAGGGCCCGGAGAGAGCACCACCCCGAAGCGCTTTTCTCCCGGGCTTAGGAGCATTGTGCACGCCTGCTGGGAACAGTGGGCGGGAGCGCTTGCAAACCGGCCTTTGGAGGCAGCCGGGGAGGTCTTCCAGTGGGAGAGGGCCGGTTGTGCTCAGAGGCCCCACAGGCCAGGGACAGGACCCAGCAGGGCCCCTGCCCCTGGCCAGCCTTGCCCAGACCTTCCTGGCCTCCGGGGGTACTGCCCCACCAAGGGGCAGGCTGCGGGGACTGGGTCCAGACATGCTCGGGCGCCTCCCCTGGCTCATCCCCGCTGGTGCCTTTCCCCTGGGCCTAGGCCTCGGTTGAGGCCTCCTTGGAGAGGAGGTTGCTGGCAGGGGCTGTCTCCACACTGCAAGGTGCTGCAGCTCAGAGAGCCTCGTCAGAGAGAAGGGACCAGTAAAGGGCTGGATGCCCAAGACATCTTTGGCCCAGCAGCCTCAGGGCAGCAGGGAGAGCAAGAGGCCCAACTTGCCCCTATTCGGCTCTGCCCCTTCCCACACAGGCGGCCAACCCAGCAGCTGCCTGACAGACTCTGGCTCCCCCAAGCTCTCTGCCGGTGCAGGGGACAGGAACAGATGTGGGCATGTGGTTCTGCCTTGGCCTGGGAGTGTGTTCTCCCTGCCTTGCCCCCAGGCTCATGGGCAAGGGCCCGGAGAGAGCACCACCCCGAAGCGCTTTTCTCCCGGGCTTGGGAGAATTGTGCGTGCCTGGCGGGAACAGCGGGCGGGAGTGTTGGCAAACCGGCCTTTGGAGGCACCCGGGGAGGTCTTCCAGTGGGAGTGGGCCGGTTGTGCTCAGAGGCCCCACAGGCCAGGGGCAGGGCCCAGCAGGGCCCCTGCCCCTGACCAGCCTTGCCCAGACCTTCCTGGCCTCCGGGGGTACTGCCTCACCAAGGGGCAGGCTGCGGGGACTGGGTCCAGACATGCCCGGGCGCCTCCCCAGGCTCTTCCCAGCTGGTGCCTTTCCCCTGGGGCTAGGCCTCGGTTGAGGCCTCCTTGGAGAGGAGGTTGCTGGCAGGGGCTGTCTCCACACTGCAAGGTGCTGGAGCTCAGAGGGCCTCGTCAGAGGGAAGGGACCAGCAAGGGGCTGGATGCCCAAGACCTCTTTGGCCCAGCAGCCTCAGGGCAGCAGGGAGAGCAGAGGCCCAACATGCCCCTAGGTCGGCTCTGCCACTTCCCACACAGGCGGCCAGCCCAGCACCTGCCTGACAGACTCTGGCTCCCCCGAGCTCTCTGCCGGTGTAGGGGGCAGGAACAGACGTGTGCATGTCGTTCTCCCTTGGCCTGGGAGTGTGTTCCACCTGCCTGGCCCCCAGGCTCAGGGGCAAGGGCCCGAGGAGAGCACCACCCCGAAGCGCTTTTCTCCCGGGCTTGGGAGCATTGTGCCTGCCTGGCGGGAACAGCGGGTGGGAGTGCTTGCAAACAGGCCTTTGGAGGCAGACGGGGAGGTCTTCCAGCGGGAGGGTGCTGGTTGTGCTCAGACGCCCCACAGGCCAGGGGCAGGACCCAGCAGTGTCCCTGCCCCTGGCAGCCTTGCCCAGACCTTCCTGGCCTCCGGGGGTACTGCCCCACCAAGGGGCAGGCTGCGGGGACTGGGTCCAGACATGCCCGGGCACCTCCCCAGGCTCATCCCCGCTGGTGCCTTTCCCCTGGGCCTAGGCCTCGGTTGAGGCCTCCTTGGAGAGGAGGTTGCTGGCAGGGGCTGTCTCCACACTGCAAGGTGCTGGAGCTCAGAGGGCCTCATCAGAGGGAAGGGACCAGCAAGGGGCTGGATGCCCAAGACCTCTTTGGCCCAGCAGCCTCAGGGCAGCAGGAAGAGCAAGAGGCCCAACTTGCCCCTAGGTCGGCTCTGCCCCTTTCCACACAGGCCGCCAACCCAGCAGCTGCCTGGCATACTCTGGCTCCCCCGAGCTCTCTGCCGGTGCAGGGACCAGGAACAGACGTTTGCATGTGGTTCTGCCTTGGCCTGGGAGTGTGTTCCCCCTGCATTGCCCCCAGGCTCAGGGGCAAGGGACCGGTGAGAGCACCACCCCGAAGCGCTTTTCTCCCGGGCTTGGGAGCATTGTGCGTGCCTGGCGGGAACAGCGGGCATGAGTTCTTGCAAACTGTCCTTTGGAGGCAGCCGGGGAGGTCTTCCAAGGGCCCGGACTGATCACCACCCCAAAATGCTTTTCTCCCGGGCTTGGGAGCATTGTGTGCGGCTGTCGGGAACAGCGGACATGAGTGCTTGCAAACCGGCCTTTGGAGGCGCCCGGGAGGTCTTCCAAGCGCCCGGAGAGAACACTACCCCAAAATGCTTTTCTTCCGGGCTTGGGAGCATTGTGCGAGGCTGGCGGGAACAGCGGGCGGGAGTGCTTGCAAACCGGCCTTTGGAGGCAGCTTGGGAGGTCTTCCAAGGGCCCGGAGAGAGCACCATCCCGAAGCACTTTTCTCACGGAATTGGGAGCATTGTTCGCGGCTGTCGGGAACAGAGGACATGAGTGCTTGCAAACCGGCCTTTAGAGGCAGCCGGGGAGTCTTCCAAGGGCCCGGAGAGAGACCACCCCAAAATGCTTTTCTCCCGGGCTTGGGAGCATTGTGTGCGGCTGGCGGGTCAGCGGGAGGGAGTTCTTGAAAACCAGCCTTTGGAGGCAGCCGGGGAGGTCTTCCAAGGGCCGGGAGAGAGCACCACCCCGAAGCGCTTTTCTCCCGGGCTTGGGAGCATTGTGCGCGGCTGGCGGGAACAGCGGGATTGAGTGCTTGCAAACCGGCCTTTGGAGGCAGCCGGGGAGTCTTCCAAGGGCCCGGAGAGAGACCACCCCAAAATGCTTTTCTCCCGGGCTTGGGAACATTGTGCGCGGCTGGCGGGAACAGCAGGCAGGACTGCTTGCAAACTGGCCTTTGGAGGCAGCCGGGGAGGTCTTCCAAGGGCCCGGAGTGAGCACCACCCCAAAATGCTTTTCTCCCGGGCTTGGGAGCATTGTGCGCGGCTGGTGGGAACAACGGGCATGAGTGCTTGCAAACCGGCCTTTGGAGGCAGCCGGGGACGTCTTCCAAGGGCCCGGAGAGAGCAGCACCCCGAAGCGCTTTTCTCCCGGGCTTGGGAGCATTGTGCGCGGCTGGCGGGAACAGCAGGCACGACTGCTTGCAAACTGGCCTTTGGAGGCAGCCGGGGAGGTCTTCCAAGGGCCCGGAGTGAGCACCACCCCAAAATGCTTTTCTCCCGGGCTTGGGAGCATTGTGCGCGGCTGGTGGGAACAACGGGCATGAGTGCTTGCAAACCGGCCTTTGGAGGCAGCCGGGGACGACTTCCAAGGGCCCGGAGAGATCACCACCCCGAAGCACTTTTCTCCCGGGCTTGGGAGCATTGTGCGTGGCTGGCGGGAACAGCAGGAAGGAGTCCTTGCAAACCGGCCTTTGGAGGCAGCGGGGGAGGTCTTCCAAGGGCCTGTAGAGAGCACCACCCCGAAGCGCTTTTCTCCCGGGCTTGGGAGTATTGTGCGCGGGTGGCGGGAACAGCAGGCAGGAGTGCTTGAAAACCGGCCTTTGCAGGCAGCTGGGGAGGTCTTCCAGGGCCCGGTGTGAGCACCACCCCAAAAAGCTTTTCTCCCGGACTTGGGAGCATTGTGCGCGGCTGGTGGGAACAGCGGGCATGAGTGCTTGCAAACTGGCCACTGGAGGCAGCCGGGGAGGTCTTCCAAGGGCCTGTAGAGAGCACCACCCCAAAATGCTTCTCTCCCGGGCTTGGGAGCATTGTGCGTGGCTGGCGGGAACAGCAGGAAGGAGTCCTTGCAAACCGGCCTTTGGAGGCAGCCGGGGAGGTCTTCCAAGGGCCTGTAGAGAGCACCACCCCGAAGCGCTTTTCTCCCGGGCTTAGGAGCATTGTGCGCAGGTGGCGGGAACAGCAGGCAGGAGTGCTTGAAAACTGGCCTTTGGAGGCAGCCGGGGAGGTCTTCCAGGGCCCGGTGTGAGCACCACCCCAAAAAGCTTTTCTCCCGGGCTTGGGAGCATTGTGCGCGGCTGGTGGGAACAGCGGACATGAGTGCTTGCAAACTGGCCATTGGAGGCAGCCGGGGAGGTCTTCCAAGGGCCTGTAGAGAGCACCACCCCAATATGCTTTTCTCCCGGGCTTGGGAGCATTGTGCGTGGCTGGCGGGAACAGCAGGAAGGAGTCCTTGCAAACCGGCCTTTGGAGGCAGCCGGGGAGGTCTTCCAAGGGCCTGTAGAGAGCACCACCCCGAAGCGCTTTTCTCCCGGGCTTGGGAGCATTGTGCGCGGATGGCGGGAAATGCAGGAAGGAGTCCTTGCAAACCGGCCTTTGGAGGCAGCCCGGGAGGTCTTCCAAGGGCCTGTAGAGAGCACCACCCCGAAGCGCTTTTCTCCCGGGCTTGGGAGCATTGTGCGCGGGTGGCGGGAACAGCAGGCAGGAGTGCTTGAAAACCGTCCTTTGGAGGCAGCCGGGGAGGTCTTCCAGGGCCCGGTGTGAGCACCACCCCAAAATGCTTTTCTCCCGGGCTTGGGAGCATTGTGCGCGGATGGCGGGAACAGCGAGTGGGAGTGCTTGCAAACCGGCCTTTGGGGGCACCCCGGGAGGTCTTCCATGGGCACGGAGAGAACACCACCCCGAAGCGCTTTTCTCCGGGGTTTTGGAGGATTGTGCGTGGCTGGCGGGAACAGCGAGTGGGAGTGCTTGCAAACCGGCCTTTGGGGGCAGCCAGGGAGGTCCTCCATTGGCACGGAGAGAACACCACCCCGAAGCGCTTTTCTCCCGGTCTTGGGAGCATTGTGCGAGGCTGGCGGGAACAGCGGGCGGGAGTGCTTGCAAACCGGTCTTTGGAGGCAGCTTGGGAGGTCTTCCAAGGGCCCGGAGAGAGCACCATCCCGAAGCACTTTTCTCACGTTATTGGGAGCATTGTTCGCGGCTGTCGGGAACAGAGGACATGAGTGCTTGCAAACCGGCCTTTAGAGGCAGCCGGGGAGTCTTCCAAGGGCCCGGAGAGAGACCACCCCAAAATGCTTTTCTCCCGGGCTTGGGAGCATTGTGTGCGGCTGGCGGGTCAGCGGGAGGGAGTTCTCGAAAACCAGCCTTTGGAGGCAGCCGGGGAGGTCTTCCAAGGGCCAGGAGAGAGCACCACCCCGAAGCGCTTTTCTCCCGGGCTTGGGAGCATTGTGCGCGGCTGGCGGGAACAGCGGGATTGAGTGCTTGCAAACTGGCCTTTGGAGGCAGCCGGGGAGGTCTTCCAAGGGCAGGGAGAGAGCACCACCCCGAAGCGCTTTTCTCCTAGGCTTGGGAGCATTGTGCGCGGCTGGCGGGAACAGCGGGCATGAGTGCTTGCAAACCGGCCTTTGGAGACAAACGGGGAGGTCTTCCAAGGGCCCGTAGAGAGCACCACCCCGAAGCGCTTTTCTCCCGTGATTGGGAGCATTGTGTGCGGCTGGCGGGACAGCGGGAGGGAGTACTTGAAATCCAGCCTTTGGAGGCAGCCGGGGAGGTCTTCCAAGGGCCGGGAGAGAGCACCACCCTGAAGGGCTTTTCTCCTGGGCTTGGAGCATTTGCACGGATGGCGGGAACAGCGAGTGGGAGTGCTTGCAAACCGGCATTTGGGGGCAGCCCGGGAGGTCTTTCTTGGGCCCAGAGAGAACACCACCCCGAAACGCTTTTCTCCCGGGCTTGGGAGCATTGTGCGCGGGTGCCGGGAACAGCAGGCAGAAGTGCTTGCAAACCGGCCTTGGAGGCAGCCGGGGAGGTCTTCCAAAGCTCGGAGTGAGCACCACCCCAAAATGCTTTTCTCCCGGGCTTGGGAGCATTGTGCGCAGCTGGCGTGAACAGCGGGACTGAGTGCTTGCAAACCAGCCTTTGGAGGCAGCCGGGGAGGTCTTCCAGCGGGAGAGTGCCAGTTGTTCTCAGAGGCCCCACAGGCCAGGGGCAGGACCCAGCAGTGTCCCTGCCTCTGGCAGCCTTGCCCAGACCTTCCTGGCCTCCGGGGGTACTACCCCACCAAGGGGCAGGCTGCGGGGCCTGGGTCCAGACATGCCCGGGCGCCTCCCCAGGCTCATCCCCGCTGGTGCCTTTCCCCTGGGCCTAGGCCTCGGTTGAGGCCTCCTTGGAGAGGAGGTTGCCGGCAGGGGCTGTCTGCACACTGCAAGGTGCTGGAGCTCAGAGGGCCTCGTCAGAGGGAAAGGACCAGCAAAGGGCTGGATGCCCAAGACCTCTTTGACCCAGCAGCCTCAGGGCAGCAGGGAGAGCAAGAGGCCCAACTTGCCCCTAGGTCGGCTCTACCCCGTCCCACACAGGCAGCCAGGCCAGCAGCAGCCTGGCAGTCTCTGGCTCCCCCGAACTCTCTGCCGGTGTAGGGGGCAGGAACAGACGTGTGCATGTCGTTCTGCCTTGGCCTGGGAGTGTGTTCCCCCTGCCTGTCCCCCAGGCTCAGGGGCAAGGGCCCGGAGAGAGCACCACCCCGAAGCGCTTTTCTCCCGGGCTTGGGAGCATTGTGCGTGCCTGGCGGGAACAGCGGGCGGGAGTGCTTGCAAACCGGACTTTGGAGGCAGCCGGGGAGGTCTTCCAGCGGGAGAGTGCCGGTTGTGCTCAGACGCCCCACAGGCCAGGGGCAGGACCCAGCAGTGTCCCTGCCCCTGGCAGCCTTGCCCAGACCCTCCTGGCCTCCGGGGGTACTGCCCCACCAAGGGGCAGGCTGCGGGGACTGGGTCCAGACATGGCCGGGCGCCTCCCCAGGCTCATCCCCGCTGGTGCCTTTCCCCTGGGCCTAGGCCTCGGTTGAGGCCTCCTTGGAGAGGAGGTTGCTGGCAGGGGCTGTCTCCACACTGCAAGGTGCTGGATCTCAGAGGGCCTCGTCAGAGGGAAGGGACCAGCTAGGGGCTGGATGCCCAAGACCTCTTTGACCCAGCAGCCTCAGGGCAGCAGGGAGAGCAAGAGGCCCAACTTGCCCCTAGGTCGGCTCTACCCCGTCCCACACAGGCAGCCAGGCCAGCAGCAGCCTGGCAGTCTCTGGCTCCCCCGAGCTCTCTGCCGGTGAAGGGGTCAGGAACAGACGTGTGCATGTGGTTCTGCGTTGGTCTGGGAGTGTGGACCCACTGCCTCGCCCCCAGGCTCAGGGGCAAGGGCCCGGAGAGAGCCCCACCCCGAAGCGCTTTTCTCCCGGGCTTGGGAGAATTGTGCGTGCCTGGCGGGAACAGCGGGCGGGAGTGTTGGCAAACCGGCCTTTGGAGGCAGCCGGGGAAGTCTTCCAGTGGGAGAGGGCCGGTTGTGCTCAGAGGCCCCACAGGCCAGGGGCAGGACCCAGCAGGGCCCCTGCCCGTGGCCAGCCTTGCCCAGACCTTCCTGGCTTCCGGGGGTACTGCCCCACCAAGGGGCAGGCTGCGGGGACTGGGTCCAGACATGCCCGGGCGCCTCCCCAGGCTCATCCCCGCTGGTGCCTTTCCCCTGGGCTTAGGCCTCGGTTGAGGCCTCCTTGGAGAGGAGGTTGCTGGCAGGGGCTGTCTCCACACTGCAAGGTGCTGGAGCTCAGAGGGCCTCGTCAGAGGGAAGGGACAAGCAAGGGGCTGGATGCCCAAGATCTCTTTGGCCCAGCAGCCTCATGGCAGCAGGAAGAGCAAGAGGCCCAACTTGCCCCTAGGTCGGCTCTGCCCCTTCCCACACAGGCGGCCAGCCCAGCAGCTGCCTGACAGACTTTGGCTCCCCCGAGCTCTCTGCCGGTGCATGGGGCAGGAACAGATGTGTGCATGTCGTTCTGCCTTGGCCTGGGAGTGTGGACACCCTGCCTGGCCCCCAGGCTCAGGGGAAAGGGCCCGGAGAGAGCACCACCCCGAGGCGATTTTCTCCCGGGCTTGGGAGCGTTGTGCGCCCTTGGTGGAACAGTGGTCGGGAGTGCTTGCAAACCGGCCTTTGGAGGCAGCCGGGGACGTCTTCCAGTGGGAGAGGGCCGGTTGTGCTCAGAGGCCCCACAGGTCAGGGGCAGGACCCAGCAGGGCCCCTGCCCCTGGCCAGCCTTTCCCAGACCTTCCTCGCCTCCGGGGGTACTGCCCCACCAAGGGGAAGGCTGCGGGGACTGGGTCCATACATGCCCGGGCGCCTCCCCAGGCTCATCCCCGCTGGTGCTTTTCCCCTGTGCCTAGGCCTCGGTTTAGGCCTCCTTGGAGAGGAGGTTGCTGGCAGGGGCTGTCTCCACACTGCAAGGTGCTGGAGCTCAGAGGGCCTCGTCAGAGGGAAGGGACCAGCAAGGGGTTGGATGCCCAAGACCTCTTTGGCCCAGCAGCCTCAGGGCAGCAGGGAGGGCAAGAGGCCCAACTTGCCCCTAGATCAGCTCTGCCACTTCCCACACAGGCGGCCAGCCCAGCAGCTGCCTGACAGACTCTGGGTCCCCCGAGCTCTCTGCCGGTGCAGGGGGCAGGAACAGACGTGTGCATGTGGTTCTGACTTGGCCTGGGAGTGTGGACACCGTGCCTTGACCGCAGGCTCAGGGGCAAGGGCCCGGAGAGAGCACCACCCCGAAGCGCTTTTCTCCCGGGCTTGGGAGCATTGTGCGTGCCTGGCGGGAACAGCGGGCGGGAGTGCTTGCAAACCGGCCTTTCAAGGCAGCCGGGGAGGACTTCCAAGGGCCAGGAGAGAGCACCACCCCGAAGCGCTTTTCTCCCGGGCTTGGGAGCATTGTGCGCGGCTGGCGGGAACAGCGGGATTGAGTGCTTGCAAACTAGCCTTTGGAGGCAGCCGGGGAGGTCCTCCATGGTCCCTGAGAGAACACCACCCCGAAGCGCTTTTCTCACGGTCTTGGGAGCATTGTGCGCGGCTGGCGGGAACAGCGGGCATGAGTGCTTGCAAACCGGCCTTTGGAGACAAACGGGGAGGTCTTCCAAGGGCCCGTAGAGAGCACCACCCCGAAGCGCTTTTCTCCCGTGATTGGGAGCATTGTGTGCGGCTGGCGGGACAGCGGGAGGGAGTACTTGAAATCCAGCCTTTGGAGGCAGCCGGGGAGGTCTTCCAAGGGCCGGGAGAGAGCACCACCCTGAAGGGCTTTTCTCCTGGGCTTGGAGCATTTGCACGGATGGTGGGAACAGCGAGTGGGAGTGCTTGCAAACCGGCATTTGGGGGCAGCCCGGGAGGTCTTTCTTGGGCCCAGAGAGAACACCACCCCGAAACGCTTTTCTCCCGGGCTTGGGAGCATTGTGCGCGGGTGGCGGGAACAGCAGGCAGGACTGCTTGCAAACTGGCCTTTGGAGGCAGCCGGGGAGGTCTTCCAAGGGCCCGGAGTGAGCACCACCCCAAAATGCTTTTCTCCCGGGCTTGGGAGCATTGTGCGCGGCTGGTGGGAACAACGGGCATGAGTGCTTGCAAACCGGCCTTTGGAGGCAGCCGGGGACGTCTTCCAAGGGCCCGGAGAGAGCACCACCCCGAAGCGCTTTTCTCCCGGGCTTGGGAGCATTGTGCGCGGCTGGCGGGAACAGCAGGCAGGACTGCTTGCAAACTGGCCTTTGGAGGCAGCCGGGGAGGTCTTCCAAGGGCCCGGAGTGAGCACCACCCCAAAATGCTTTTCTCCCGGGCTTGGGAGCATTGTGCGCGGCTGGTGGGAACAACGGGCATGAGTGCTTGCAAACCGGCCTTTGGAGGCAGCCGGGGACGTCTTCCAAGGGCCCGGAGAGAGCACCACCCCGAAGCGCTTTTCTCCCGGGCTTGGGAGCATTGTGCGCGGCTGGCGGGAACAGCAGGCAGGACTGCTTGCAAACTGGCCTTTGGAGGCAGCCGGGGAGGTCTTCCAAGGGCCCGGAGTGAGCACCACCCCAAAATGCTTTTCTCCCGGGCTTGGGAGCATTGTGCGCGGCTGGTGGGAACAACGGGCATGAGTGCTTGCAAACCGGCCTTTGGAGGCAGCCGGGGACGACTTCCAAGGGCCCGGAGAGATCACCACCCCGAAGCACTTTTCTCCCGGGCTTGGGAGCATTGTGCGTGGCTGGCGGGAACAGCAGGAAGGAGTCCTTGCAAACCGGCCTTTGGAGGCAGCGGGGGAGGTCTTCCAAGGGCCTGTAGAGAGCACCACCCCGAAGCGCTTTTCTCCCGGGCTTGGGAGTATTGTGCGCGGTTGGCAGGAACAGCAGGCAGGAGTGCTTGAAAACCGGCCTTTGCAGGCAGCCGGGGAGGTCTTCCAGGGCCCGGTGTGAGCACCACCCCAAAAAGCTTTTCTCCCGGGCTTGGGAGCATTGTGCGCGGCTGGTGGGAACAGCGGGCATGAGTGCTTGCAAACTGGCCACTGGAGGCAGCCGGGGAGGTCTTCCAAGGGCCTGTAGAGAGCACCACCCCAAAATGCTTCTCTCCCGGGCTTGGGAGCATTGTGCGTGGCTGGCGGGAACAGCAGGAAGGAGTCCTTGCAAACCGGCCTTTGGAGGCAGCCGGGGAGGTCTTCCAAGGGCCTGTAGAGAGCACCACCCCGAAGCGCTTTTCTCCCGGGCTTGGGAGCATTGTGCGCAGGTGGCGGGAACAGCAGGCAGGAGTGCTTGAAAACTGGCCTTTGGAGGCAGCCGGGGAGGTCTTCCAGGGCCCGGTGTGAGCACCACCCCAAAAAGCTTTTCTCCCGGGCTTGGGAGCATTGTGCGCGGCTGGTGGGAACAGCGGACATGAGTGCTTGCAAACTGGCCATTGGAGGCAGCCGGGGAGGTCTTCCAAGGGCCTGTAGAGAGCACCACCCCAAAATTCTTTTCTCCCGGGCTTGGGAGCATTGTGCGTGGCTGGCGGGAACAGCAGGAAGGAGTCCTTGCAAACCGGCCTTTGGAGGCAGCCGGGGACGTCTTCCAAGGGCCCGGAGTGAGCACCACCCCAAAATGCTTTTCTCCCGGGCTTGGGAGCATTGTGCGCGGCTGGTGGGAACAACGGGCATGAGTGCTTGCAAACCGGCCTTTGGAGGCAGCCGGGGACGTCTTCCAAGGGCCCGGAGAGAGCACCACCCCGAAGCGCTCTTCTCCCGGGCTTGGGAGCATTGTGCGCGGCTGGCGGGAACAGCAGGCAGGACTGCTTGCAAACTGGCCTTTGGAGGCAGCCGGGGAGGTCTTCCAAGGGCCCGGAGTGAGCACCACCCCAAAATGCTTTTCTCCCGGGCTTGGGAGCATTGTGCGTGGCTGGCGGGAACAGCAGGAAGGAGTCCTTGCAAACCGGCCTTTGGAGGCAGCGGGGGAGGTCTTCCAAGGGCCTGTAGAGAGCACCACCCCGAAGCGCTTTTCTCCCGGGCTTGGGAGTATTGTGCGCGGGTGGCGGGAACAGCAGGCAGGAGTGCTTGAAAACCGGCCTTTGCAGGCAGCTGGGGAGGTCTTCCAGGGCCCGGTGTGAGCACCACCCCAAAAAGCTTTTCTCCCGGACTTGGGAGCATTGTGCGCGGCTGGTGGGAACAGCGGGCATGAGTGCTTGCAAACTGGCCACTGGAGGCAGCCGGGGAGGTCTTCCAAGGGCCTGTAGAGAGCACCACCCCAAAATGCTTCTCTCCCGGGCTTGGGAGCATTGTGCGTGGCTGGCGGGAACAGCAGGAAGGAGTCCTTGCAAACCGGCCTTTGGAGGCAGCCGGGGAGGTCTTCCAAGGGCCTGTAGAGAGCACCACCCCGAAGCGCTTTTCTCCCGGGCTTAGGAGCATTGTGCGCAGGTGGCGGGAACAGCAGGCAGGAGTGCTTGAAAACTGGCCTTTGGAGGCAGCCGGGGAGGTCTTCCAGGGCCCGGTGTGAGCACCACCCCAAAAAGCTTTTCTCCCGGGCTTGGGAGCATTGTGCGCGGCTGGTGGGAACAGCGGACATGAGTGCTTGCAAACTGGCCATTGGAGGCAGCCGGGGAGGTCTTCCAAGGGCCTGTAGAGAGCACCACCCCAATATGCTTTTCTCCCGGGCTTGGGAGCATTGTGCGTGGCTGGCGGGAACAGCAGGAAGGAGGAGTCCTTGCAAACCGGCCTTTGGAGGCAGCCGGGGAGGTCTTCCAAGGGCCTGTAGAGAGCACCACCCCGAAGCGCTTTTCTCCCGGGCTTGGGAGCATTGTGCGCGGATGGCGGGAAATGCAGGAAGGAGTCCTTGCAAACCGGCCTTTGGAGGCAGCCCGGGAGGTCTTCCAAGGGCCTGTAGAGAGCACCACCCCGAAGCGCTTTTCTCCCGGGCTTGGGAGCATTGTGCGCGTGTGGCGGGAACAGCAGGCAGGAGTGCTTGAAAACCGTCCTTTGGAGGCAGCCGGGGAGGTCTTCCAGGGCCCGGTGTGAGCACCACCCCAAAATGCTTTTCTCCCGGGCTTGGGAGCATTGTGCGCGGATGGCGGGAACAGCGAGTGGGAGTGCTTGCAAACCGGCCTTTGGGGGCACCCCGGGAGGTCTTCCATGGGCACGGAGAGAACACCACCCCGAAGCGCTTTTCTCCGGGGTTTTGGAGGATTGTGCGTGGCTGGCGGGAACAGCGAGTGGGAGTGCTTGCAAACCGGCCTTTGGGGGCAGCCAGGGAGGTCCTCCATTGGCACGGAGAGAACACCACCCCGAAGCGCTTTTCTCCCCGTCTTGGGAGCATTGTGCGAGGCTGGCGGGAACAGCGGGCGGGAGTGCTTGCAAACCGGTCTTTGGAGGCAGCTTGGGAGGTCTTCCAAGGGCCCGGAGAGAGCACCATCCCGAAGCACTTTTCTCACGTTATTGGGAGCATTGTTCGCGGCTGTCGGGAACAGAGGACATGAGTGCTTGCAAACCGGCCTTTAGAGGCAGCCGGGGAGTCTTCCAAGGGCCCGGAGAGAGACCACCCCAAAATGCTTTTCTCCCGGGCTTGGGAGCATTGTGTGCGGCTGGCGGGTCAGCGGGAGGGAGTTCTCGAAAACCAGCCTTTGGAGGCAGCCGGGGAGGTCTTCCAAGGGCCAGGAGAGAGCACCACCCCGAAGCGCTTTTCTCCCGGGCTTGGGAGCATTGTGCGCGGCTGGCGGGAACAGCGGGATTGAGTGCTTGCAAACTGGCCTTTGGAGGCAGCCGGGGAGGTCTTCCAAGGGCAGGGAGAGAGCACCACCCCGAAGCGCTTTTCTCCTAGGCTTGGGAGCATTGTGCGCGGCTGGCGGGAACAGCGGGCATGAGTGCTTGCAAACCGGCCTTTGGAGACAAACGGGGAGGTCTTCCAAGGGCCCGTAGAGAGCACCACCCCGAAGCGCTTTTCTCCCGTGATTGGGAGCATTGTGTGCGGCTGGCGGGACAGCGGGAGGGAGTACTTGAAATCCAGCCTTTGGAGGCAGCCGGGGAGGTCTTCCAAGGGCCGGGAGAGAGCACCACCCTGAAGGGCTTTTCTCCTGGGCTTGGAGCATTTGCACGGATGGCGGGAACAGCGAGTGGGAGTGCTTGCAAACCGGCATTTGGGGGCAGCCCGGGAGGTCTTTCTTGGGCCCAGAGAGAACACCACCCCGAAACGCTTTTCTCCCGGGCTTGGGAGCATTGTGCGCGGGTGCCGGGAACAGCAGGCAGAAGTGCTTGCAAACCGGCCTTGGAGGCAGCCGGGGAGGTCTTCCAAAGCTCGGAGTGAGCACCACCCCAAAATGCTTTTCTCCCGGGCTTGGGAGCATTGTGCGCAGCTGGCGTGAACAGCGGGACTGAGTGCTTGCAAACCAGCCTTTGGAGGCAGCCGGGGAGGTCTTCCAGCGGGAGAGTGCCAGTTGTTCTCAGAGGCCCCACAGGCCAGGGGCAGGACCCAGCAGTGTCCCTGCCTCTGGCAGCCTTGCCCAGACCTTCCTGGCCTCCGGGGGTACTACCCCACCAAGGGGCAGGCTGCGGGGCCTGGGTCCAGACATGCCCGGGCGCCTCCCCAGGCTCATCCCCGCTGGTGCCTTTCCCCTGGGCCTAGGCCTCGGTTGAGGCCTCCTTGGAGAGGAGGTTGCCGGCAGGGGCTGTCTGCACACTGCAAGGTGCTGGAGCTCAGAGGGCCTCGTCAGAGGGAAAGGACCAGCAAAGGGCTGGATGCCCAAGACCTCTTTGACCCAGCAGCCTCAGGGCAGCAGGGAGAGCAAGAGGCCCAACTTGCCCCTAGGTCGGCTCTACCCCGTCCCACACAGGCAGCCAGGCCAGCAGCAGCCTGGCAGTCTCTGGCTCCCCCGAACTCTCTGCCGGTGTAGGGGGCAGGAACAGACGTGTGCATGTCGTTCTGCCTTGGCCTGGGAGTGTGTTCCCCCTGCCTGTCCCCCAGGCTCAGGGGCAAGGGCCCGGAGAGAGCACCACCCCGAAGCGCTTTTCTCCCGGGCTTGGGAGCATTGTGCGTGCCTGGCGGGAACAGCGGGCGGGAGTGCTTGCAAACCGGACTTTGGAGGCAGCCGGGGAGGTCTTCCAGCGGGAGAGTGCCGGTTGTGCTCAGACGCCCCACAGGCCAGGGGCAGGACCCAGCAGTGTCCCTGCCCCTGGCAGCCTTGCCCAGACCCTCCTGGCCTCCGGGGGTACTGCCCCACCAAGGGGCAGGCTGCGGGGACTGGGTCCAGACATGGCCGGGCGCCTCCCCAGGCTCATCCCCGCTGGTGCCTTTCCCCTGGGCCTAGGCCTCGGTTGAGGCCTCCTTGGAGAGGAGGTTGCTGGCAGGGGCTGTCTCCACACTGCAAGGTGCTGGATCTCAGAGGGCCTCGTCAGAGGGAAGGGACCAGCTAGGGGCTGGATGCCCAAGACCTCTTTGACCCAGCAGCCTCAGGGCAGCAGGGAGAGCAAGAGGCCCAACTTGCCCCTAGGTCGGCTCTACCCCGTCCCACACAGGCAGCCAGGCCAGCAGCAGCCTGGCAGTCTCTGGCTCCCCCGAGCTCTCTGCCGGTGAAGGGGTCAGGAACAGACGTGTGCATGTGGTTCTGCGTTGGTCTGGGAGTGTGGACCCACTGCCTCGCCCCCAGGCTCAGGGGCAAGGGCCCGGAGAGAGCCCCACCCCGAAGCGCTTTTCTCCCGGGCTTGGGAGAATTGTGCGTGCCTGGCGGGAACAGCGGGCGGGAGTGTTGGCAAACCGGCCTTTGGAGGCAGCCGGGGAAGTCTTCCAGTGGGAGAGGGCCGGTTGTGCTCAGAGGCCCCACAGGCCAGGGGCAGGACCCAGCAGGGCCCCTGCCCGTGGCCAGCCTTGCCCAGACCTTCCTGGCTTCCGGGGGTACTGCCCCACCAAGGGGCAGGCTGCGGGGACTGGGTCCAGACATGCCCGGGCGCCTCCCCAGGCTCATCCCCGCTGGTGCCTTTCCCCTGGGCTTAGGCCTCGGTTGAGGCCTCCTTGGAGAGGAGGTTGCTGGCAGGGGCTGTCTCCACACTGCAAGGTGCTGGAGCTCAGAGGGCCTCGTCAGAGGGAAGGGACAAGCAAGGGGCTGGATGCCCAAGATCTCTTTGGCCCAGCAGCCTCATGGCAGCAGGAAGAGCAAGAGGCCCAACTTGCCCCTAGGTCGGCTCTGCCCCTTCCCACACAGGCGGCCAGCCCAGCAGCTGCCTGACAGACTTTGGCTCCCCCGAGCTCTCTGCCGGTGCATGGGGCAGGAACAGATGTGTGCATGTCGTTCTGCCTTGGCCTGGGAGTGTGGACACCCTGCCTGGCCCCCAGGCTCAGGGGAAAGGGCCCGGAGAGAGCACCACCCCGAGGCGATTTTCTCCCGGGCTTGGGAGCGTTGTGCGCCCTTGGTGGAACAGTGGTCGGGAGTGCTTGCAAACCGGCCTTTGGAGGCAGCCGGGGACGTCTTCCAGTGGGAGAGGGCCGGTTGTGCTCAGAGGCCCCACAGGTCAGGGGCAGGACCCAGCAGGGCCCCTGCCCCTGGCCAGCCTTTCCCAGACCTTCCTCGCCTCCGGGGGTACTGCCCCACCAAGGGGAAGGCTGCGGGGACTGGGTCCATACATGCCCGGGCGCCTCCCCAGGCTCATCCCCGCTGGTGCTTTTCCCCTGTGCCTAGGCCTCGGTTTAGGCCTCCTTGGAGAGGAGGTTGCTGGCAGGGGCTGTCTCCACACTGCAAGGTGCTGGAGCTCAGAGGGCCTCGTCAGAGGGAAGGGACCAGCAAGGGGTTGGATGCCCAAGACCTCTTTGGCCCAGCAGCCTCAGGGCAGCAGGGAGGGCAAGAGGCCCAACTTGCCCCTAGATCAGCTCTGCCACTTCCCACACAGGCGGCCAGCCCAGCAGCTGCCTGACAGACTCTGGGTCCCCCGAGCTCTCTGCCGGTGCAGGGGGCAGGAACAGACGTGTGCATGTGGTTCTGACTTGGCCTGGGAGTGTGGACACCGTGCCTTGACCGCAGGCTCAGGGGCAAGGGCCCGGAGAGAGCACCACCCCGAAGCGCTTTTCTCCCGGGCTTGGGAGCATTGTGCGTGCCTGGCGGGAACAGCGGGCGGGAGTGCTTGCAAACCGGCCTTTCAAGGCAGCCGGGGAGGACTTCCAAGGGCCAGGAGAGAGCACCACCCCGAAGCGCTTTTCTCCCGGGCTTGGGAGCATTGTGCGCGGCTGGCGGGAACAGCGGGATTGAGTGCTTGCAAACTAGCCTTTGGAGGCAGCCGGGGAGGTCCTCCATGGTCCCTGAGAGAACACCACCCCGAAGCGCTTTTCTCACGGTCTTGGGAGCATTGTGCGCGGCTGGCGGGAACAGCGGGCATGAGTGCTTGCAAACCGGCCTTTGGAGACAAACGGGGAGGTCTTCCAAGGGCCCGTAGAGAGCACCACCCCGAAGCGCTTTTCTCCCGTGATTGGGAGCATTGTGTGCGGCTGGCGGGACAGCGGGAGGGAGTACTTGAAATCCAGCCTTTGGAGGCAGCCGGGGAGGTCTTCCAAGGGCCGGGAGAGAGCACCACCCTGAAGGGCTTTTCTCCTGGGCTTGGAGCATTTGCACGGATGGTGGGAACAGCGAGTGGGAGTGCTTGCAAACCGGCATTTGGGGGCAGCCCGGGAGGTCTTTCTTGGGCCCAGAGAGAACACCACCCCGAAACGCTTTTCTCCCGGGCTTGGGAGCATTGTGCGCGGGTGGCGGGAACAGCAGGCAGGACTGCTTGCAAACTGGCCTTTGGAGGCAGCCGGGGAGGTCTTCCAAGGGCCCGGAGTGAGCACCACCCCAAAATGCTTTTCTCCCGGGCTTGGGAGCATTGTGCGCGGCTGGTGGGAACAACGGGCATGAGTGCTTGCAAACCGGCCTTTGGAGGCAGCCGGGGACGTCTTCCAAGGGCCCGGAGAGAGCACCACCCCGAAGCGCTTTTCTCCCGGGCTTGGGAGCATTGTGCGCGGCTGGCGGGAACAGCAGGCAGGACTGCTTGCAAACTGGCCTTTGGAGGCAGCCGGGGAGGTCTTCCAAGGGCCCGGAGTGAGCACCACCCCAAAATGCTTTTCTCCCGGGCTTGGGAGCATTGTGCGCGGCTGGTGGGAACAACGGGCATGAGTGCTTGCAAACCGGCCTTTGGAGGCAGCCGGGGACGTCTTCCAAGGGCCCGGAGAGAGCACCACCCCGAAGCGCTTTTCTCCCGGGCTTGGGAGCATTGTGCGCGGCTGGCGGGAACAGCAGGCAGGACTGCTTGCAAACTGGCCTTTGGAGGCAGCCGGGGAGGTCTTCCAAGGGCCCGGAGTGAGCACCACCCCAAAATGCTTTTCTCCCGGGCTTGGGAGCATTGTGCGCGGCTGGTGGGAACAACGGGCATGAGTGCTTGCAAACCGGCCTTTGGAGGCAGCCGGGGACGACTTCCAAGGGCCCGGAGAGATCACCACCCCGAAGCACTTTTCTCCCGGGCTTGGGAGCATTGTGCGTGGCTGGCGGGAACAGCAGGAAGGAGTCCTTGCAAACCGGCCTTTGGAGGCAGCGGGGGAGGTCTTCCAAGGGCCTGTAGAGAGCACCACCCCGAAGCGCTTTTCTCCCGGGCTTGGGAGTATTGTGCGCGGTTGGCAGGAACAGCAGGCAGGAGTGCTTGAAAACCGGCCTTTGCAGGCAGCCGGGGAGGTCTTCCAGGGCCCGGTGTGAGCACCACCCCAAAAAGCTTTTCTCCCGGGCTTGGGAGCATTGTGCGCGGCTGGTGGGAACAGCGGGCATGAGTGCTTGCAAACTGGCCACTGGAGGCAGCCGGGGAGGTCTTCCAAGGGCCTGTAGAGAGCACCACCCCGAAGCGCTTTTCTCCCGGGCTTGGGAGCATTGTGCGCAGGTGGCGGGAACAGCAGGCAGGAGTGCTTGAAAACCGTCCTTTGGAGGCAGCCGGGGAGGTCTTCCAGGGCCCGGTGTGAGCACCACCCCAAAATGCTTTTCTCCCGGGCTTGGGAGCATTGTGCGCGGATGGCGGGAACAGCGAGTGGGAGTGCTTGCAAACCGGCCTTTGGGGGCACCCCGGGAGGTCTTCCATGGGCACGGAGAGAACACCACCCCGAAGCGCTTTTCTCCGGGGTTTTGGAGGATTGTGCGTGGCTGGCGGGAACAGCGAGTGGGAGTGCTTGCAAACCGGCCTTTGGGGGCAGCCAGGGAGGTCCTCCATTGGCACGGAGAGAACACCACCCCGAAGCGCTTTTCTCCCCGTCTTGGGAGCATTGTGCGAGGCTGGCGGGAACAGCGGGCGGGAGTGCTTGCAAACCGGTCTTTGGAGGCAGCTTGGGAGGTCTTCCAAGGGCCCGGAGAGAGCACCATCCCGAAGCACTTTTCTCACGTTATTGGGAGCATTGTTCGCGGCTGTCGGGAACAGAGGACATGAGTGCTTGCAAACCGGCCTTTAGAGGCAGCCGGGGAGTCTTCCAAGGGCCCGGAGAGAGACCACCCCAAAATGCTTTTCTCCCGGGCTTGGGAGCATTGTGTGCGGCTGGCGGGTCAGCGGGAGGGAGTTCTCGAAAACCAGCCTTTGGAGGCAGCCGGGGAGGTCTTCCAAGGGCCAGGAGAGAGCACCACCCCGAAGCGCTTTTCTCCCGGGCTTGGGAGCATTGTGCGCGGCTGGCGGGAACAGCGGGATTGAGTGCTTGCAAACTGGCCTTTGGAGGCAGCCGGGGAGGTCTTCCAAGGGCAGGGAGAGAGCACCACCCCGAAGCGCTTTTCTCCTAGGCTTGGGAGCATTGTGCGCGGCTGGCGGGAACAGCGGGCATGAGTGCTTGCAAACCGGCCTTTGGAGACAAACGGGGAGGTCTTCCAAGGGCCCGTAGAGAGCACCACCCCGAAGCGCTTTTCTCCCGTGATTGGGAGCATTGTGTGCGGCTGGCGGGACAGCGGGAGGGAGTACTTGAAATCCAGCCTTTGGAGGCAGCCGGGGAGGTCTTCCAAGGGCCGGGAGAGAGCACCACCCTGAAGGGCTTTTCTCCTGGGCTTGGAGCATTTGCACGGATGGCGGGAACAGCGAGTGGGAGTGCTTGCAAACCGGCATTTGGGGGCAGCCCGGGAGGTCTTTCTTGGGCCCAGAGAGAACACCACCCCGAAACGCTTTTCTCCCGGGCTTGGGAGCATTGTGCGCGGGTGCCGGGAACAGCAGGCAGAAGTGCTTGCAAACCGGCCTTGGAGGCAGCCGGGGAGGTCTTCCAAAGCTCGGAGTGAGCACCACCCCAAAATGCTTTTCTCCCGGGCTTGGGAGCATTGTGCGCAGCTGGCGTGAACAGCGGGACTGAGTGCTTGCAAACCAGCCTTTGGAGGCAGCCGGGGAGGTCTTCCAGCGGGAGAGTGCCAGTTGTTCTCAGAGGCCCCACAGGCCAGGGGCAGGACCCAGCAGTGTCCCTGCCTCTGGCAGCCTTGCCCAGACCTTCCTGGCCTCCGGGGGTACTACCCCACCAAGGGGCAGGCTGCGGGGCCTGGGTCCAGACATGCCCGGGCGCCTCCCCAGGCTCATCCCCGCTGGTGCCTTTCCCCTGGGCCTAGGCCTCGGTTGAGGCCTCCTTGGAGAGGAGGTTGCCGGCAGGGGCTGTCTGCACACTGCAAGGTGCTGGAGCTCAGAGGGCCTCGTCAGAGGGAAAGGACCAGCAAAGGGCTGGATGCCCAAGACCTCTTTGACCCAGCAGCCTCAGGGCAGCAGGGAGAGCAAGAGGCCCAACTTGCCCCTAGGTCGGCTCTACCCCGTCCCACACAGGCAGCCAGGCCAGCAGCAGCCTGGCAGTCTCTGGCTCCCCCGAACTCTCTGCCGGTGTAGGGGGCAGGAACAGACGTGTGCATGTCATTCTGCCTTGGCCTGGGAGTGTGTTCCCCCTGCCTGTCCCCCAGGCTCAGGGGCAAGGGCCCGGAGAGAGCACCACCCCGAAGCGCTTTTCTCCCGGGCTTGGGAGCATTGTGCGTGCCTGGCGGGAACAGCGGGCGGGAGTGCTTGCAAACCGGACTTTGGAGGCAGCCGGGGAGGTCTTCCAGCGGGAGAGTGCCGGTTGTGCTCAGACGCCCCACAGGCCAGGGGCAGGACCCAGCAGTGTCCCTGCCCCTGGCAGCCTTGCCCAGACCCTCCTGGCCTCCGGGGGTACTGCCCCACCAAGGGGCAGGCTGCGGGGACTGGGTCCAGACATGGCCGGGCGCCTCCCCAGGCTCATCCCCGCTGGTGCCTTTCCCCTGGGCCTAGGCCTCGGTTGAGGCCTCCTTGGAGAGGAGGTTGCTGGCAGGGGCTGTCTCCACACTGCAAGGTGCTGGATCTCAGAGGGCCTCGTCAGAGGGAAGGGACCAGCTAGGGGCTGGATGCCCAAGACCTCTTTGACCCAGCAGCCTCAGGGCAGCAGGGAGAGCAAGAGGCCCAACTTGCCCCTAGGTCGGCTCTACCCCGTCCCACACAGGCAGCCAGGCCAGCAGCAGCCTGGCAGTCTCTGGCTCCCCCGAGCTCTCTGCCGGTGAAGGGGTCAGGAACAGACGTGTGCATGTGGTTCTGCGTTGGTCTGGGAGTGTGGACCCACTGCCTCGCCCCCAGGCTCAGGGGCAAGGGCCCGGAGAGAGCCCCACCCCGAAGCGCTTTTCTCCCGGGCTTGGGAGAATTGTGCGTGCCTGGCGGGAACAGCGGGCGGGAGTGTTGGCAAACCGGCCTTTGGAGGCAGCCGGGGAAGTCTTCCAGTGGGAGAGGGCCGGTTGTGCTCAGAGGCCCCACAGGCCAGGGGCAGGACCCAGCAGGGCCCCTGCCCGTGGCCAGCCTTGCCCAGACCTTCCTGGCTTCCGGGGGTACTGCCCCACCAAGGGGCAGGCTGCGGGGACTGGGTCCAGACATGCCCGGGCGCCTCCCCAGGCTCATCCCCGCTGGTGCCTTTCCCCTGGGCTTAGGCCTCGGTTGAGGCCTCCTTGGAGAGGAGGTTGCTGGCAGGGGCTGTCTCCACACTGCAAGGTGCTGGAGCTCAGAGGGCCTCGTCAGAGGGAAGGGACAAGCAAGGGGCTGGATGCCCAAGATCTCTTTGGCCCAGCAGCCTCATGGCAGCAGGAAGAGCAAGAGGCCCAACTTGCCCCTAGGTCGGCTCTGCCCCTTCCCACACAGGCGGCCAGCCCAGCAGCTGCCTGACAGACTTTGGCTCCCCCGAGCTCTCTGCCGGTGCATGGGGCAGGAACAGATGTGTGCATGTCGTTCTGCCTTGGCCTGGGAGTGTGGACACCCTGCCTGGCCCCCAGGCTCAGGGGAAAGGGCCCGGAGAGAGCACCACCCCGAGGCGATTTTCTCCCGGGCTTGGGAGCGTTGTGCGCCCTTGGTGGAACAGTGGTCGGGAGTGCTTGCAAACCGGCCTTTGGAGGCAGCCGGGGACGTCTTCCAGTGGGAGAGGGCCGGTTGTGCTCAGAGGCCCCACAGGTCAGGGGCAGGACCCAGCAGGGCCCCTGCCCCTGGCCAGCCTTTCCCAGACCTTCCTCGCCTCCGGGGGTACTGCCCCACCAAGGGGAAGGCTGCGGGGACTGGGTCCATACATGCCCGGGCGCCTCCCCAGGCTCATCCCCGCTGGTGCTTTTCCCCTGTGCCTAGGCCTCGGTTTAGGCCTCCTTGGAGAGGAGGTTGCTGGCAGGGGCTGTCTCCACACTGCAAGGTGCTGGAGCTCAGAGGGCCTCGTCAGAGGGAAGGGACCAGCAAGGGGTTGGATGCCCAAGACCTCTTTGGCCCAGCAGCCTCAGGGCAGCAGGGAGGGCAAGAGGCCCAACTTGCCCCTAGATCAGCTCTGCCACTTCCCACACAGGCGGCCAGCCCAGCAGCTGCCTGACAGACTCTGGGTCCCCCGAGCTCTCTGCCGGTGCAGGGGGCAGGAACAGACGTGTGCATGTGGTTCTGACTTGGCCTGGGAGTGTGGACACCGTGCCTTGACCGCAGGCTCAGGGGCAAGGGCCCGGAGAGAGCACCACCCCGAAGCGCTTTTCTCCCGGGCTTGGGAGCATTGTGCGTGCCTGGCGGGAACAGCGGGCGGGAGTGCTTGCAAACCGGCCTTTCAAGGCAGCCGGGGAGGACTTCCAAGGGCCAGGAGAGAGCACCACCCCGAAGCGCTTTTCTCCCGGGCTTGGGAGCATTGTGCGCGGCTGGCGGGAACAGCGGGATTGAGTGCTTGCAAACTAGCCTTTGGAGGCAGCCGGGGAGGTCCTCCATGGTCCCTGAGAGAACACCACCCCGAAGCGCTTTTCTCACGGTCTTGGGAGCATTGTGCGCGGCTGGCGGGAACAGCGGGCATGAGTGCTTGCAAACCGGCCTTTGGAGACAAACGGGGAGGTCTTCCAAGGGCCCGTAGAGAGCACCACCCCGAAGCGCTTTTCTCCCGTGATTGGGAGCATTGTGTGCGGCTGGCGGGACAGCGGGAGGGAGTACTTGAAATCCAGCCTTTGGAGGCAGCCGGGGAGGTCTTCCAAGGGCCGGGAGAGAGCACCACCCTGAAGGGCTTTTCTCCTGGGCTTGGAGCATTTGCACGGATGGTGGGAACAGCGAGTGGGAGTGCTTGCAAACCGGCATTTGGGGGCAGCCCGGGAGGTCTTTCTTGGGCCCAGAGAGAACACCACCCCGAAACGCTTTTCTCCCGGGCTTGGGAGCATTGTGCGCGGGTGGCGGGAACAGCAGGCAGGACTGCTTGCAAACTGGCCTTTGGAGGCAGCCGGGGAGGTCTTCCAAGGGCCCGGAGTGAGCACCACCCCAAAATGCTTTTCTCCCGGGCTTGGGAGCATTGTGCGCGGCTGGTGGGAACAACGGGCATGAGTGCTTGCAAACCGGCCTTTGGAGGCAGCCGGGGACGTCTTCCAAGGGCCCGGAGAGAGCACCACCCCGAAGCGCTTTTCTCCCGGGCTTGGGAGCATTGTGCGCGGCTGGCGGGAACAGCAGGCAGGACTGCTTGCAAACTGGCCTTTGGAGGCAGCCGGGGAGGTCTTCCAAGGGCCCGGAGTGAGCACCACCCCAAAATGCTTTTCTCCCGGGCTTGGGAGCATTGTGCGCGGCTGGTGGGAACAACGGGCATGAGTGCTTGCAAACCGGCCTTTGGAGGCAGCCGGGGACGTCTTCCAAGGGCCCGGAGAGAGCACCACCCCGAAGCGCTTTTCTCCCGGGCTTGGGAGCATTGTGCGCGGCTGGCGGGAACAGCAGGCAGGACTGCTTGCAAACTGGCCTTTGGAGGCAGCCGGGGAGGTCTTCCAAGGGCCCGGAGTGAGCACCACCCCAAAATGCTTTTCTCCCGGGCTTGGGAGCATTGTGCGCGGCTGGTGGGAACAACGGGCATGAGTGCTTGCAAACCGGCCTTTGGAGGCAGCCGGGGACGACTTCCAAGGGCCCGGAGAGATCACCACCCCGAAGCACTTTTCTCCCGGGCTTGGGAGCATTGTGCGTGGCTGGCGGGAACAGCAGGAAGGAGTCCTTGCAAACCGGCCTTTGGAGGCAGCGGGGGAGGTCTTCCAAGGGCCTGTAGAGAGCACCACCCCGAAGCGCTTTTCTCCCGGGCTTGGGAGTATTGTGCGCGGTTGGCAGGAACAGCAGGCAGGAGTGCTTGAAAACCGGCCTTTGCAGGCAGCCGGGGAGGTCTTCCAGGGCCCGGTGTGAGCACCACCCCAAAAAGCTTTTCTCCCGGGCTTGGGAGCATTGTGCGCGGCTGGTGGGAACAGCGGGCATGAGTGCTTGCAAACTGGCCACTGGAGGCAGCCGGGGAGGTCTTCCAAGGGCCTGTAGAGAGCACCACCCCAAAATGCTTCTCTCCCGGGCTTGGGAGCATTGTGCGTGGCTGGCGGGAACAGCAGGAAGGAGTCCTTGCAAACCGGCCTTTGGAGGCAGCCGGGGAGGTCTTCCAAGGGCCTGTAGAGAGCACCACCCCGAAGCGCTTTTCTCCCGGGCTTGGGAGCATTGTGCGCAGGTGGCGGGAACAGCAGGCAGGAGTGCTTGAAAACTGGCCTTTGGAGGCAGCCGGGGAGGTCTTCCAGGGCCCGGTGTGAGCACCACCCCAAAAAGCTTTTCTCCCGGGCTTGGGAGCATTGTGCGCGGCTGGTGGGAACAGCGGACATGAGTGCTTGCAAACTGGCCATTGGAGGCAGCCGTGGAGGTCTTCCAAGGGCCTGTAGAGAGCACCACCCCAAAATTCTTTTCTCCCGGGCTTGGGAGCATTGTGCGTGGCTGGCGGGAACAGCAGGAAGGAGTCCTTGCAAACCGGCCTTTGGAGGCAGCCGGGTAGGTCTTCCAAGGGCCTGTAGAGAGCACCACCCCGAAGCGCTTTTCTCCCGCGCTTGGGAGCATTCTGCGCGGGTGGCGGGAACAGCAGGCAGGAGTGCTTGAAAACCGTCCTTTGGAGGCAGCCGGGGAGGTCTTCCAGGGCCCGTTGTGAGCACCACCCCAAAATGCTTTTCTCCCGGGCTTGGGAGCATTGTGCGTGGCTGGCGGGAACAGCAGGAAGGAGTCCTTGCAAACCGTCCTTTGGAGGCAGCCGGGGAGGTCTTCCAAGGGCCTGTAGAGAGCACCACCCCGAAGCGCTTTTCTCCCGGGCTTAGGAGCATTTTGCGCGGGTGGCGGGAACAGCAGGCAGGAGTGCTTGAAAACCGTCCTTTGGAGGCAGCCGGGGAGGTCTTCCAGGGCCCGGTGTGAGCACCACCCCAAAATGCTTTTCTCCCGGGCTTGGGAGCATTGTGCACGGATGGCGGGAACAGCAGGAAGGAGTCCTTGCAAACCGGCCTTTGGAGGCAGCCGGGGAGGTCTTCCAAGGGCCTGTAGAGAGCACCACCCCGAAGCGCTTTTCTCCCGGGCTTGGGATTATTGTGCGCGGGTGGCGGGAACAGCAGGCAGGAGTGCTTGAAAACCGTCCTTTGGAGGCAGCCGGGGAGGTCTTCCAGGGCCCGGTGTGAGCACCACCCCAAAATGCTTTTCTCCCGGGCTTGGGAGCATTGTGCGCGGATGGCGGGAACAGCGAGTAGGAGTGCTTGCAAACCGGCCTTTGGGGGCACCCCGGGAGGTCTTCAATGGGCACGGAGAGAACACCACCCCGAAGCGCTTTTCTCCGGGGTTTTGGAGGATTGTGCGTGGCTGGCGGGAACAGCCAGTGGGAGTGCTTGCAAACCGGCCTTTGGGGGTAGCCAGGGAGGTCCTCCATTGGCACGGAGAGAACACCACCCCGAAGCGCTTTTCTCCCGGGCTTGGGAGCATTGTGCGAGGCTGGCGGGAACAGCGGGCGGGAGTGCTTGCAAACCGGCCTTTGGAGGCAGCTTGGGAGGTCTTCCAAGGGCCCGGAGAGAGCACCATCCCGAAGCACTTTTCTCACGGAATTGGGAGCATTGTTCGCGGCTGTCGGGAACAGAGGACATGAGTGCTTGCAAACCGGCCTTTAGAGGCAGCCGGGGAGTCTTCCAAGGGCCCGGAGAGAGACCACCTCAAAATGCTTTTCTCCCGGGCTTGGGAGCATTGTGTGCGGCTGGCGGGTCAGCGGGAGGGAGTTCTTGAAAACCAGCCTTTGGAGGCAGCCGGGGAGGTCTTCCAAGGGCCGGGAGAGAGCACCACCCCGAAGCGCTTTTCTCCCGGGCTTGGGAGCATTGTGCGCGGCTGGCGGGAACAGCGGGATTGAGTGCTTGCAAACCGGCCTTTGGAGGCAGCCGGGGAGGTCTTCCAAGGGCCGGGAGAGAGCACCACCCCGAAGCGCTTTTCTCCTAGGCTTGGGAGCATTGTGCGCGGCTGGCGGGAACAGCGGGCATGAGTGCTTGCAAACCGGCCTTTGGAGACAAACGGGGAGGTCTTCCAAGGGCCCGTAGAGAGCACCACCCCGAAGCGCTTTTCTCCCGTGATTGGGAGCATTGTGTGCGGCTGGCGGGACAGCGGGAGGGAGTACTTGAAATCCAGCCTTTGGAGGCAGCCGGGGAGGTCTTCCAAGGGCCGGGAGAGAGCACCACCCTGAAGGGCTTTTCTCCTGGGCTTGGAGCATTTGCACGGATGGCGGGAACAGTGAGTGGGAGTGCTTGCAAACCGGCATTTGGGGGCAGCCCGGGAGGTCTTTCTTGGGTCCAGAGAGAACACCACCCCGAAACGCTTTTCACCCGGGCTTGGGAGCATTGTGCGTGGATGGCGGGAACAGCAGGAAGGAGTCCTTGCAAACCGGCCTTTGGAGGCAGCCGGGGAGTTCTTCCAAGGGCCTGTAGAGAGCACCACCCCGAAGCGCTTTTCTCCCGGGCTTGGGATTATTGTGCGCGGGTGGCGGGAACAGCAGGCAGGAGTGCTTGAAAACCGTCCTTTGGAGGCAGCCGGGGAGGTCTTCCAGGGCCCGGTGTGAGCACCACCCCAAAATGCTTTTCTCCCGGGCTTGGGAGCATTGTGCGCGGATGGCGGGAACAGCGAGTGGGAGTGCTTGCAAACCGGCCTTTGGGGGCACCCCGGGAGGTCTTCCATGGGCACGGAGAGAACACCACCCCGAAGCGCTTTTCTCCGGGGTTTTGGAGGATTGTGCGTGGCTGGCGGGAACAGCGACTGGGAGTGCTTGCAAACCGGCCTTTGGGGGCAGCCAGGGAGGTCCTCCATTGGCACGGAGAGAACACCACCCCGAAGCGCTTTTCTCCCGGTCTTGGGAGCATTGTGCGAGGCTGGCGGGAACAGCGGGCGGGAGTGCTTGCAAACCGGCCTTTGGAGGCAGCTTGGGAGGTCTTCCAAGGGCCCGGAGAGAGCACCATCCCGAAGCACTTTTCTCACGGAATTGGGAGCATTGTTCGCGGCTGTCGGGAACAGAGGACATGAGTGCTTGCAAACCGGCCTTTAGAGGCAGCCGGGGAGTCTTCCAAGGGCCCGGAGAGAGACCACCTCAAAATGCTTTTCTCCCGGGCTTGGGAGCATTGTGTGCGGCTGGCGGGTCAGCGGGAGGGAGTTCTTGAAAACCAGCCTTTGGAGGCAGCCGGGGAGGTCTTCCAAGGGCCGGGAGAGAGCACCACCCCGAAGCGCTTTTCTCCCGGGCTTGGGAGCATTGTGCGCGGCTGGCGGGAACAGCGGGATTGAGTGCTTGCAAACCGGCCTTTGGAGGCAGCCGGGGAGGTCTTCCAAGGGCCGGGAGAGAGCACCACCCCGAAGCGCTTCTCTCCTAGGCTTGGGAGCATTGTGCGCGGCTGGCGGGAACAGCGGGCATGAGTGCTTGCAAACCGGCCTTTGGAGACAAACGGGGAGGTCTTCCAAGGGCCCGTAGAGAGCACCACCCCGAAGCGCTTTTCTCCCGTGATTGGGAGCATTGTGTGCGGCTGGCGGGACAGCGGGAGGGAGTACTTGAAATCCAGCCTTTGGAGGCAGCCGGGGAGGTCTTCCAAGGGCCGGGAGAGAGCACCACCCTGAAGGGCTTTTCTCCTGGGCTTGGAGCATTTGCACGGATGGCGGGAACAGTGAGTGGGAGTGCTTGCAAACCGGCATTTGGGGGCAGCCCGGGAGGTCTTTCTGGGTCCAGAGAGAACACCACCCCGAAACGCTTTTCTCCCGGGCTTGGGAGCATTGTGCGCGGGTGGCGGGAACAGCAGGCAGAAGTGCTTGCAAACCGGCCTTGGAGGCAGCCGGGGAGGTCTTCCAAAGCCCGGAGTGAGCACCACCCCAAAATGCTTTTCTCCCGGGCTTGGGAGCATTGTGCGCAGCTGGCGTGAACAGCGGGATTGAGTGCTTGCAAACCAGCCTTTGGAGGCAGCCGGGGAGGTCTTCCAGCGGGAGAGTGCCAGTTGTTCTCAGAGGCCCCACAGGCCAGGGGCAGGACCCAGCAGTGTCCCTGCCTCTGGCAGCCTTGCCCAGACCTTCCTGGCCTCCGGGGGTACTACCCCACCAAGGGGCAGGCTGCGGGGACTGGGTCCAGACATGCCCGGGCGCCTCCCCAGGCTCATCCCCGCTGGTGCCTTTCCCCTGGGCCTAGGCCTCGGTTGAGGCCTCCTTGGAGAGGAGGTTGCCGGCAGGGGCTGTCTGCACACTGCAAGGTGCTGGAGCTCAGAGGGCCTCGTCAGAGGGAAAGGACCAGCAAAGGGCTGGATGCCCAAGACGTCTTTGGCCCAGCAGCCTCAGGGCAGCAGGGAGAGCAAGAGGCCCAACTTGCCCCTAGGTCGGCTCTACCCCGTCCCACACAGGCAGCCAGCCCAGCAGCAGCCTGGCAGTCTCTGGCTCCCCCGAACTCTCTGCCGGTGTAGGGGGCAGGAACAGACGTGTGCATGTCGTTCTGCCTTGGCCTGGGAGTGTGTTCCCCCTGCCTGTCCCCCAGGCTCAGGGGCAAGGGCCCGGAGAGAGCATCACCCCTAAGCGCTTTTCTCCCGGGCTTGGGAGCATTGTGCGTGCCTGGCGGGAACAGCGGGCGGGAGTGCTTGCAAACCGGCCTTTTGAGGCAGCCGGGGAGGTCTTCCAGCGGGAGAGTGCCGGTTGTGCTCAGACGCCCCACAGGCCAGGGGCAGGACCCAGCAGTGTCCCTGCCCCTGGCAGCCTTGCCCAGACCCTACTGGCCTCCGGGGGTACTGCCCCACCAAGGGGCAGGCTGCGGGGACTGGGTCCAGACATGGCCGGGCGCCTCCCCAGGCTCATCCCCGCTGGTGCCTTTCCCCTGGGCCTAGGCCTCATTTGAGGCCTCCTTGGAGAATAGGTTGCTGGCAGGGGCTGTCTCCACACTGCAAGGTGCTGGAGCTCAGAGGGCCTCGTCAGAGGGAAGGGACCAGCAAGGGGCTGGATGCCCAAGACCTCTTTGGCCCAGCATCCTCAGGGCAGCAGGGAGAGCAAGAGGCCCAACTTGCCCCTAGGTCGGCTCTGCCCCTTCCCACACAGGCGGCCAGCCCAGCAGCTGCCTGACAGACTCTGGCTCCCCCGAGCTCTCTGCCGGTGCAGGGGGCAGATCAGAGGTGTGCATGTGGTTCTGCCTTGTCCTGGGAGTGTGGACACCCTGCCTTGCCCCCAGGCTCAGGGGCAAGGGCCCGGAAAGAGCACCACCCTGAAGCGCTTTTCTCCCGGGCTTGGGAGCATTGTGCACGCCTGCTGGGAACAGTGGGCGGGAGCGCTTGCAAACCGGCCTTTGGAGGCAGCCGGGGAGGTCTTCCAGTGGGAGAGGGCCGGTTGTGCTCAGAGGCCCCACAGGCCAGGGGCAGGACGCAGCAGGGCCCCTGCCCCTGGCCAGCCTTGCCCAGACCTTCCTGGCCTCCGGGGGTACTGCCTCACCAAGGGGCAGGCTGCGGGGCCTGGGTCCAGACATGCCTGGGCGCCTCCCCAGGCTCATCCCCGCTGGTGCCTTTCCCCTGGGCCTAGGCCTCGGTTGAGGCCTCATTGGAGAGGAGGTTGCTGGCAGGGGCTGTCTCCACACTGCAAGGTGCTGGAGCTCAGAGGGCCTCGTCAGAGGGAAGGGACCAGCAAGGGGCTGGATGCCCAAGACCTCTTTGGCCCAGCAGCCTCAGGGCAGCAGGGAGAGGAAGAGGCCCAACTTGCCCCTAGGTCGGCTCTGCCCCTTCCCACACAGGCGGCCAGCCCAGCACCTGCCTGACAGACTCTGGCTCCCCAGAGCTCTCTGCCGGTGCAGGGGTCAGGAACAGACGTGTGCATGTGGTTCTGCCTTGGTCTGGGAGTGTGGACCCACTGCCTGGCCCCCAGGCTCAGGGGCAAGGGCCCGGAGAGAGCACCACCCCGAAGCGCTTTTCTCCCGGGCTTGGGAGCATTGTGCGAGCCTGGCGTGAACAGCGGGCGGGAGTGTTTGCAAACAGGACTTTGGAGGCAGCCGTGGAGGTCTTCCAGTGGGAGAGGGCCGGTTGTGCTCAGAGGCCTCACAGGCCAGGGGCAGGACCCAGCAGGTCCCCTGCCCCTGGCCAGCCTTGCCCAGACCTTCCTGGCCTCCGGGGGTACTGCCCCACCAAGGGGCAGGCTGCGGGGACTGGGTCCAGACATGCCTGGGCGCCTCCCCAGGCTCATCCCCGCTGGTGCCTTTCCCCTGGGCATAGGCCTCGGTTGATGCCTCCTTGGAGAGGAGGTTGCTGACAGGGGCTGTCTCCACACTGCAAGGTGCTGGAGCTCAGAGGGCCTCGTCAGCGGGAAGGGACCAGCAAGGGGCTGGATGCCCAAGACCTCTTTGGCCCAGCAGCCTCAGGGCAGCAGGGAGAGCAAGAGGCCCAACTTGCCCCTAGGTCGGCTCTGCCCCTTCCCACACAGGCAGCCAACCCAGCAGCTGCCTGATAGACTCTGGCTCCCCCGAGCTCTCTGCCGGTTCAGGGGTCAGGAACAGACGTGTGCATGTGGTTCTGCCTTGGTCTGAAAGTGTGGACCCACTGCCTGGACCCCAGGCTCAGGGGCAAGGGCCCGGAGAGAGCAACACCCCGAAGCGCTTTTCTCCTGGCCTTGGGAGCGTTGTGCGTGCCTGGCGGGAACAGCGGGCGGGAGTGTTGGCAAACACGCCTTTGAAGGCAGCCGGGGAGGTCTTTCAGTGGGAGAGGGCCGGTTGTGCTCAGAGGCCCCACAGGCCAGGGGCAGGACCCAGCAGGGACCCTGCCCCTGGCCAGCCTTGCCCAGACCTTCCTGGCCTCCGGGGGTACTGCCCCACCAAGGGGCAGGCTGCGGGGACTGGGTCCTGATCTGCCCGTGCGCCTCCACTGGCTCATCCCCGCTGGTGCCTTTCCCCTGGGCCTAGGCCTCGGTTGAGGCCTCTTTGGAGAGGAGGTTGCTGGCAGGGTCTGTCTCCACACTGCAAGGTGCTGGAGCTCAGAGGGCCTCGTCAGAGGGAAGGGACCAGCAAGGGGCTGGATGCCCAAGACCTCTTTGGCACAGCAGCCTCAGGGCAGCAGGGAGAGCAAGAGGCCCAACTTGCCCCTAGGTCGGCTCTGCCCCTTCCCACACAGGCGGCCAGCCCAGCAGCTGCCTGACAGACTCTGGCTCCCCCCAGCTCTCTGCCGGTGGAGGGGGCAGGAACAGACGTGTGCATGTTGTTGTGCCTTGGCCTGGGACTGTGGATCCCCTGCCTGGCCCCCAGGCTCAGGGGCAAGGGCCCGGAGAGACCACCACCCCGAAGCGCTTTTCTCCCGGGCTTGGGAGCATTGGGCGCGCCTGGCGGGAACAGTGGGCGGGAGTGCTTGCAAACCGGCCTTTGGAGGCAGCCGGGGAGGTCTTCCAGTGGGAGAGGGCCGGTTGTGCTCAGAGGCCCCACAGGCCAGGGGCAGGACCCAGCAGGGCCCCTGCCCCTGGCCAGCCTTGCCCAGACCTTCCTGGCCTCCGGGGGTCCTGCCCCACCAAGGGGCAGGCTGCGGGGACAGGGTCCAGACATGCCCGGGCGCCTCCCCTGGCTCAACCCCGCTGGTACCTTTCCCCTGGGCCTAGGCCTCGGTTGAGGCCTCCTTGGAGAGGAGATTGCTGGCAGGGGCTGTCTCCACACTGCAAGGTGCTGGAGCTCAGAGGGCCTCGTCAGAGGGAAGGGACCAGTAAGGGGCTGGATGCCCAAGACGTCTTTGGCCCTGCAGCCTCAGGGCAGCAGGGAGAGCAAGAGGCCCAACTTGCCCCTAGGTCGGCTCTGCCCCTTCCCACACAGGCGGCCAGCCCAGCACCTGCCTGAGAGACTCTGGCTCCCCCGAGCTCTCTGCCGGTGCAGGGGACAGGAACAGACGTGTGCATGTGTTTCTGCCTTGGTCTGGGAGTGTGTTCCCCCTGCCTTGCCCACAGGCTCAGGGGCAAGGGCCCGGAGAGAGCACCACCCCGAAGCGCTTTTCTCCCGGGCTTGGGAGCATTGTGCGCGCCTGGCGGGAACAGTGGGCGGGAGTGCTTGCAAACCGGCCTTTGGAGGCAGCCGGGGAGGTCTTCCAGTGGGAGAGGGCCGGTTGTGCTCAGAGGCCCCACAGGCCATGGGGAGGACCCAGCAGGGCCCCTGCCCCTGGCCAGCCTTGCCCAGATCTTCCTGGCCTCCGGGGGTACTGCCCCACCAAGGGGCAGGCTGCGGGGACTGGGTCCAGACATGCCCGGGCGCCTCCCCAGGCTCATCCCCGCTGGTGCCTTTCCCCTGGGCCTAGGCCTCGGTTGAGGCCTCCTTGGAGAGGATGTTGCTGGCAGGGGCTGTCTCCACACTGCAAGGTGCTGGAGCTCAGAGGGCCTCGTCAGAGGGAAGGGACCAGCAAGGGGCTGGATGCCGAAGACCTCTTTGGCCCAGCAGCCTCAGGGCAGCAGGGAGAGGAAGAGGCCCAACTTGCCCCTAGGTCGGCTCTGCCCCTTCCCACACAGGCGGCCAGCCCAGCAGCTGCCTGACAGACTCTGGCTCCCCCGAACTCTCTGCCGGTGCAGGGGTCAGGAACAGACGTGTGCATGTGGTTCTGCCTTGGTCTGGGAGTGTGGACCAACTGCCTGGACCCCAGGCTCAGGGGCAAGGGCCCGAGGAGAGCACCACCCCGAAGCGCTTTTCTCCCGGGCTTGGGAGCATTGTGCGTGCCTGGCGGGAACAGCGGGCGGGAGTGTTGGCAAACTGGCCTTTGGAGGGACCCGGGGAGTTCTTCCAGTGGGAGAGGGCCGGTTGTGCTCAGAGGCCCCACAGGCCAGGGGCAGGACCCAGCAGGGCCCCTGCCCCTGGCCAGCCTTGCCCAGACCTTCCTGGCCTCCGGGGGTACTGCCCCACCAAGGGGCAGGCTGCGGGGACTGGGTCCAGACATGCCCGGGCGCCTCCCCAGGCTCATCCCCGCTGGTGCCTTTCCCCTGGGCCTAGGCCTCGGTTGAGGCCTCCTTGGAGAGGAGGTTGCTGGCAGGGGCTGTCTCCACACTGCAAGGTGCTGGAGCTCAGAGGGCCTCGTCAGAGGGAAGGGACCAGCAAGGGGCTGGATGCCCAAGACCTCTATGGCCCAGCAGCCTCAGGGCAGCAGGGAGAGAAAGAGGCCCAACTTGCCCCTAGGTCGGCTCTGCCACTTCCCACACAGGCCGCCAGCCCAGCAGCTGCCTGACAGACTCTGGCTCCCCCGAGCTCTCTGCCGGTGCAGGGGGCAGATCAGACGTGTGCATGTGGTTCTGCCTTGGCCTGGGAGTGTGGACACCCTGCCTTGCCCCCAGGCTCAGGGGCAAGGGCCCAGAGAGAGCACCACCCTGAAGCGCTTTTCTTCCGGGCTTAGGAGCATTGTGCCGCCTGCTGGTAACAGTGGCCGGGAGCGCTTGCAAACCGGCCTTTGGAGGCAGCCGGGGAGGTCTTCCAGTGGGAGAGGGCCGGTTGTGCTCAGAGGCCCCACAGGCCAGGGGCAGGACCCAGCAGGGCCCCTGCCTCTGGCCAGCCTTACCCAGACCTTCCTGGCCTCCGGGGGTACTGCCCCACCAAGGGGCAGGCTGCGGGGACTGGGTCCAGACATGCTCGGGCGCCTCCCCTGGCTCATCCCCGCTGGTGCCTTTCCCCTGGGCCTAGGCCTCGGTTGAGGCCTCCTTGGAGAGGAGGTTGCTGGCAGGGGCTGTCTCCACACTGCAAGGTGCTGGAGCTCAGAGGGCCTCGTCAGAGGGAAGGGACCAGCAAGGGGCTGGATGCCCAAGACCTCTATGGCCCAGCAGCCTCAGGGCAGCAGGGAGAGAAAGAGGCCCAACTTGCCCCTAGGTCGGCTCTGCCACTTCCCACACAGGCCGCCAGCCCAGCAGCTGCCTGACAGACTCTGGCTCCCCCGAGCTCTCTGCCGGTGCAGGGGGCAGATCAGACGTGTGCATGTGGTTCTGCCTTGGCCTGGGAGTGTGGACACCCTGCCTTGCCCCCAGGCTCAGGGGCAAGGGCCCAGAGAGAGCACCACCCTGAAGCGCTTTTCTTCCGGGCTTAGGAGCATTGTGCCGCCTGCTGGTAACAGTGGCCGGGAGCGCTTGCAAACCGGCCTTTGGAGGCAGCCGGGGAGGTCTTCCAGTGGGAGAGGGCCGGTTGTGCTCAGAGGCCCCACAGGCCAGGGGCAGGACCCAGCAGGGCCCCTGCCCCTGGCCAGCCTTACCCAGACCTTCCTGGCCTCCGGGGGTACTGCCCCACCAAGGGGCAGGCTGCGGGGACTGGGTCCAGACATGCTCGGGCGCCTCCCCTGGCTCATCCCCGCTGGTGCCTTTCCCCTGGGCCTAGGCCTCGGTTGAGGCCTCCTTGGAGAGGAGGTTGCTGGCAGGGGCTGTCTCCACACTGCAAGGTGCTGGAGCTCAGAGGGCCTCGTCAGAGGGAAGGCACCAGTAAGGGGCTGGATGCCCAAGACGTCTTTGGCCCAGCAGCCTCAGGGCAGCAGGGAGAGCAAGAGGCCCAACTTGCCCCTAGGGCGGCTCTGCCCCTTCCCACACAGGCGGCCAACCCAGCAGCTGCCTGACAGACTCTGACTCCCCCAAGCTCTCTGCCGGTGCAGGGGACAGGAACAGACTTGGGCATGTGGTTCTGCCTTGGCCTGGGAGTGTGTTCCCCATGCATTGCCCCCAGGCTCAGGGGCAAGGGCCCGGAGAGACCACCACCCCGAAGCGCTTTTCTCCCGGGCTTGGGAGCATTGTGCAAGTCTGGCGTGAACAGCGGGTGGGAGTGTTGGCAAACAGGACTTTGGAGGCAGCCGGGGAGGTCTTCCAGTGAGAGAGGGCCGGTTGTGCTCAGAGGCCCCACAGGCCAGGGGCAGGACCCAGCAGGTCCCCTGCCCCTGGCCAGCCTTTCCCAGACCTTCCTGGCCTCCGGGGGTACTGCCCCACCAAGGGGCAGGCTTTGGGAACTGGGTCCAGACATGCCTGGGCGCCTCCCCAGGCTCATCCCCGCTGATGCCTTTCCCCTGGGCCTAGGCCTCGGTTGAGGCCTCCTTGGAGAGGAGGTTGCTGGCAGGGGCTGTCTCCACACTGCACGGTGCTGGAGCTCAGAGGGCCTCGTCAGAGGGAAGGGACCAGCAAGGGGCTGGATGCCCAAGACTTCTTTGGCCCAGCAGCCTCAGGGCAGCCGGGAGAGGAAGAGGCCCAACTTGCCCCTAGGTCGGCTCTGCCCCTTCCCACACAGGCGGCCAGCCCAGCAGCTGCCTGACAGACTCTGGCTCCCCCGAGCTCTCTGCGGTGCAGGGGTCAGGAACAGACGTGTGCATGTGGTTCTGCGTTGGTCTGGGAGTGTAGACCCACTGCCTCGCCCCCACGCTCAAGGGCAAGGGCCCGGAGAGAGCAACACCCCGAAGCGCTTTTCTCCCGGGCTTGGGAGAATAGTGCGTGCCTGGCGGGAACAGCGGGCGGGAGTGTTGGCAAACCGGCCTTTGGAGGCAGCCGGGGAAGTCTTCCAGTGGGAGAGGGCCGGTTGTGCTCAGAGGCCCCACAGGCCAGGGGCAGGACCCAGCATGGCCCCTGCCCGTGGCCAGCCTTGCCCAGACCTTCCTGGCCTCCGGGGGTACTGCCCCACCAAGGGGCAGGCTGTGGGGACTGGGTCCAGACATGCCCGGGCGCCTCCCCAGGCTCATCCCCGCTGGTGCCTTTCCCCTGGTCCTAGGCCTCGGTTGAGGCCTCCTTGGAGAGGAGGTTGCTGGCAGGGGCTGTCTCCACACTGCAAGGTGCTGGAGCTCAGAGGGCCTCGTCAGAGGGAAGGGACAAGCAAGGGGCTGGATGCCCAAGATCTCTTTGGCCCAGCAGCCTCAGGGCAGCAGGGAGAGCAAGAGGCCCAACTTGCCCCTAGGTCGGCTCTGCCCCGTCCCACACAGGCGGCCAGCCCAGCAGCTGCCTGACAGACTCTGGCTCCCCCGAGCTCTCTGCCGGTGCATGGGGCAGGAACAGACGTGTGCATGTCGTTCTGCCTTGGCCTGGGAGTGTGGACCCCCTGCCTGGCCCCCAGGCTCAGGGTAAAGGGCCCGGAGAGAGCACCACCCTGAAGCGCTTTTCTCCCGGGCTTGAGAGCATTGTGCACGCCTGCTGGGAACAGTGGGCGGGAGCGCTTGCAAACCGGCCTTTGGAGGCAGCCGGGGAGGTCTTCCAGTGGGAGAGGGCCGGTTGTGCTCAGAGGCCCCACAGGCCAGGGGCAGGACGCAGCAGGGCCCCTGCCCCTGGCCAGCCTTGCCCAGACCTTCCTGGCCTCCGGGGGTACTGCCCTACCAAGGGGCAGGCTGCGGGGCCTGGGTCCAGACATGCCCGGGCGCCTCCCCAGGCTCATCCCCGCTGGTGCCTTTCCCCTGGGCCTAGGCCTCGGTTGAGGCCTCCTTGGAGAGGAGGTTGCTGGCAGGGGCTGTCTCCACACTGCAAGGTGCTCGAGCTCAGAGGGCCTCGTCAGAGGGAAGGGACCAGTAAGGGGCTGGATGCCCAAGACGTCTTTGGCCCAGCAGCCTCAGGGCAGCAGGGAGAGCAAGAGGCCCAACTTGCCCCTAGGGCGGCTGTGCCCCTTCCCACACAGGCGGCCAACCCAGCAGCTGCCTGACAGACTCTGGCTCCCCCAAGCTCTCTGCCGGTGCAGGGGACAGGAACAGACGTGGGCATGTGGTTCTGCCTTGGCCTGGGAGTGTGTTCCCCCTGCCTTGCCCCCAGGCTCAGGGGCAAGGGCCCGGAGAGAGCACCACCCCGAAGCGCTTTTCTCACGGGCTTGGGAGCATTGTGCGAGCCTGGCGTGAACAGCGGGCGGGAGTGTTTGCAAACAGGACTTTGGAGGCAGCCGTGGAGGTCTTCCAGTGGGAGAGGGCCGGTTGTGCTCAGAGGCCTCACAGGCCAGGGGCAGGACCCAGCAGGTCCCCTGCCCCTGGCCAGCCTTGCCCAGACCTTCCTGGCCTCCGGGGGTACTGCCCCACCAAGGGGCAGGCTGCGGGGACTGGGTCCAGACATGCCTGGGCGCCTCCCCAGGCTCATCCCCGCTGGTGCCTTTCCCCTGGGCATAGGCCTCGGTTGATGCCTCCTTGGAGAGGAGGTTGCTGGCAGGGGCTGTCTCCACACTGCAAGGTGCTGGAGCTCAGAGGGCCTCGTCAGCGGGAAGGGACCAGCAAGGGGCTGGATGCCCAAGACCTCTTTGGCCCAGCAGCCTCAGGGCAGCAGGGAGAGCAAGAGGCCCAACTTGCCCCTAGGTCGGCTCTGCCCCTTCCCACACAGGCAGCCAACCCAGCAGCTGCCTGACAGACTCTGGCTCCCCCGAGCTCTCTGCCGGTGCAGGGGTCAGGAACAGACGTGTGCATGTGGTTCTGCCTTGGTCTGGGAGTGTGGACCCACTGCCTGGACCCCAGGCTCAGGGGCAAGGGCCCGGAGAGAGCAACACCCCGAAGCGCTTTTCTCCTGGCCTTGGGAGCGTTGTGCGTGCCTGGCGGGAACAGCGGGCGGGAGTGCTTGCAAACAGGCCTTTCGAGGCAGACGGGGAGGTCTTCCAGCGGGAGAGTGCCGGTTGTGCTCAGACGCCCCACAGGCCAGGGGCAGGACCCAGCAGTGTCCCTGCCCCTGGCAGCCTTGCCGAGACCTTCCTGGCCTCCGGGGGTACTGCCCCACCAAGGGGCAGGCTGCGGGGACTGGGTCCAGACATGCCCGGGCGCCTCCCCAGGCTCATCCCCGCTGGTGCCTTTCCCCTGGGCCTAGGCCTCGGTTGAGGCCTCCTTGGAGAGGAGGTTGCTGGCAGGGGCTGTCTCCACACTGCAAGGTGCTGGAGCTCAGAGGGCCTCGTCAGAGGGAAGGGACCAGCAAGGGGCTGGATGCCCAAGACCTCTTTGGCCCAGCAGCCTCAGGGCAGCAGGGAGAGCAAGAGGCCCAACTTGCCCCGAGGTCGGCTCTGCCCCTTCCCACACAGGCGGCCAGCCCAGCAGCTGCCTGACAGACTCTGGCTCCCCCCAGCTCTCTGCTGGTGGAGGGGGCAGGAACAGACGTGTGCATGTTGTTGTGCCTTGGCCTGGGACTGTGGATCCCCTGCCTGGCCCCCAGGCTCAGGGGCAAGGGCCCGGAGAGACCACCACCCCGAAGCGCTTTTCTCCCGGGCTTGGGAGCATTGTGCGCGCCTGGCGGGAACAGTGGGCGGGAGTGCTTGCAAACAGGACTTTGGAGGCAGCCGGGGAGGTCTTCCAGTGGGAGAGGGCCGGTTGTGCTCAGAGGCCCCACAGGCCAGGGGCAGGACCCAGCAGGGCCCCTGCCCCTGGCCAGCCTTGCCCAGACCTTCCTGGCCTCCGGGGGTACTGCCCCACCAAGGGGCAGGCTGCGGGGACTGGGTCCAGACATGCCCGGGCGCCTCCCCTGGCTCAACCCCGCTGGTGCCTTTCCCCTGGGCCTAGGCCTCGGTTGAGGCCTCCTTGGAGAGGAGATTGCTGGCAGGGGCTGTCTCCACACTGCAAGGTGCTGGAGCTCAGAGAGCCTCGGCAGAGGGAAGGGACCAGTAAGGGGCTGGATGCCCAAGACGTCTTTGGCCCTGCAGCCTCAGGGCAGCAGGGAGAGCAAGAGGCCCAACTTGCCCCTAGGTCGGCTCTGCCCCTTCCCACACAGGCGGCCAGCCCAGCACCTGCCTGAGAGACTCTGGCTCCCCCGAGCTCTCTGCCGGTGCAGGGGACAGGAACAGACGTGTGCATGTGTTTCTGCCTTGGTCTGGGAGTGTGTTCCCCCTGCCTTGCCCACAGGCTCAGGGGCAAGGGCCCGGAGAGAGCACCACCCCGAAGCGCTTTTCTCCCGGGCTTGGGAGCATTGTGCGTGCCTGGCGGGAAGAGCGGGCAGGAGTGTTGGCAAACTGGCCTTTGGAGGCAGCCGGGGAGGTCTTCCAGTGGGAGAGGGCCGGTTGTGCTCAGAGGCCCCACAGGCCATGGTGAGGACCCAGCAGGGCCCCTGCCCCTGGCCAGCCTTGCCCAGATCTTCCTGGCCTCCGGGGGTACTGCCCCACCAAGGGGCAGGCTGCGGGGACTGGGTCCAGACATGCCCGGGCGCCTCCCCAGGCTCATCCCCGCTGGTGCCTTTCCCCTGGGCCTAGGCCTCGGTTGAGGCCTCCTTGGAGAGGATGTTGCTGGCAGGGGCTGTCTCCACACTGCAAGGTGCTAGAGCTCAGAGGGCCTCGTCAGAGGGAAGGGACCAGCAAGGGGCTCGATGCCCAAGACCTCTTTGGCCCAGCAGCCTCAGGGCAGCAGGGAGAGCAAGAGGCCCAACTTGCCCCTAGGTCGGCTCTGCCCCTTCCCACACAGGCGGCCAGCCCAGCAGCTGCCTGACAGACTCTGGCTCCCCCGAGCTCTCTGCCGGTGCAGGGGTCAGGAACAGACGTGTGCATGTGGTTCTGCCTTGGTCTGGGAGTGTGGACCAACTTCCTGGCCCCCAGGCTCAGGGGCAAGGGCCCGAGGAGAGCACCACCCCGAAGTGCTTTTCTCCCGGGCTTGGGAGCATTGTGCGTGCCTGGCGGGAACAGCGGGCGGGAGTGTTGGCAAACTGGCCCTTGGAGTCAGCCGGGGAGTTCTTCCAGTGGGAGAGGGCCGGTTGTGCTCAGAGGCCCCACAGGCCAGGGGCAGGACCCAGCAGGGACCCTGCCCCTGGCCAGCCTTGCCCAGACCTTCCTGGCCTCCGGGGGTACTGCCCCACCAAGGGGCAGGCTGCGGGGACTGGGTCCAGACATGCCTGGGCACCTCCCCAGGCTCATCCCCGCTGGTGCCTTTCCCCTGGGCATAGGCCTCGGTTGATGCCTCCTTGGAGAGGAGGTTGCTGGCAGGGGCTGTCTCCACACTGCAAGGTGCTGGAGCTCAGAGGGCCTCGTCAGAGGGAAGGGACCAGCAAGGGGCTGGATGCCCAAGACCTCTTTGGCCCAGCAGCCTCAGGGCAGCAGGGAGAGCAAGAGGCCCAACTTGCCCCTAGGTCGGCTCTGCCCCTTCCCACACAGGCAGCCAACCCAGCAGCTGCCTGACAGACTCTGGCTCTTCTGAGCTCTCTGCCGGTGCAGGGGTCAGGAACAGACGTGTGCATGTGGTTCTGCCTTGGTCTGGGAGTGTGGACCCACTGCCTGGACCCCAGGCTCAGGGGCAAGGGCCCGGAGAGAGCAACACCCCGAAGCGCTTTTCTCCTGGCCTTGGGAGCGTTGTGCGTGCCTGGCGGGAACAGCGGGCGGGAGTGTTGGCAAACCCGCCTTTGGAGGCAGCCGGGGAGGTCTTCCAGTGGGAGAGGGCCGGTTGTGCTCAGAGGCCCCACAGGCCAGGGGCAGGACCCAGCAGGGACCCTGCCCCTGGCCAGCCTTGCCCAGACCTTCCTGGCCTCCGGGGGTACTGCCCCACCAAGGGGCAGGCTGCGTGGACTGGGTCCTGATATGCCCGTGCGCCTCCACTGGCTCATCCCCGCTGGTGCCTTTCCCCTGGGCCTAGGCCTAGGTTGAGGCCTCCTTGGAGAGGAGGTTGCTGGCAGGGGCTGTCTCCACACTGCAAAGTGCTGGAGCTCAGAGGGCCTCGTCAGAGGGAAGGGACCAGCAAGGGGCTGGATGCCCAAGACCTCTTTGGCCCAGCAGCCTCAGGGCAGCAGGGAGAGCAAGAGGCCCAACTTGCCCCTAGGTCGGCTCTGCCCCTTCCCACACAGGCGGCCAGCCCAGCAGCTGCCTGACAGATTCTGGGTCCCCCCAGCTCTCTGCCGGTGGAGGGGGCAGGAACAGACGTGTGCATGTTGTTGTGCCTTGGCCTGGGACTGTGGATCCCCTGCCTGGCCCCCAGGCTCAGGGGCAAGGGCCCGGAGAGACCACCACCCCGAAGCGCTTTTCTCACGGGCTTGGGAGCATTGTGCGTGCCTGGCGGGAAGAGCGGGCAGGAGTGTTGCCAAACTGGCCTTTTGAGGCAGCCGGGGAGGTCTTCCAGTGGGAGAGGGCCGGTTGTGCTCAGAGGCCCCACAGGCCATGGGGAGGACCCAGCAGGGCCCCTGCCCCTGGCCAGCCTTGCCCAGACCTTCCTGGCCTCCGGGGGTACTGCCCCACCAAGGGGCAGGCTGCGGGGACTGGGTCCAGACATGCCCGGGCGCCTCCCCAGGCTCATCCCCGCTGGTGCCTTTCCCCTGGGCCTAGGCCTCGGTTGAGGCCTCCTTGGAGAGGATGTTGCTGGCAGGGGCTGTCTCCACACTGCAAGGTGCTGGAGCTCAGAGGGCCTCGTCAGAGGGAAGGGACCAGCAAGTGGCTGGATGCCCAAGACCTCTTTGGCCCAGCAGCCTCAGGGCAGCAGGGAGAGGAAGAGGCCCAACTTGCCACTAGGTCGGCTCTGCCCCTTCCCACACAGGCGGCCAGCCCAGCAGCTGCCTGACAGATTCTGGCTCCCCCGAGCTCTCTGCCGGTGCAGGGGTCAGGAACAGACGTGTGCATGTGGTTCTGTCTTGGTCTGGGAGTGTGGACCAACTGCCTGGCCCCCAGGCTCAGGGGCAAGGGCCCGAGGAGAGCACCACCCCGAAGCGCTTTTCTCCCGGGCTTGGGAGCATTGTGCGTGCCTGGCGGGAACAGCGGGCGGGAGTGTTGGCAAACTGGCCTTTGGAGGCAGCCGGGGAGTTCTTCCAGTGGGAGAGGGCCGGTTGTGCTCAGAGAGCCCACAGGCCAGGGGCAGGACCCAGCAGGGCCCCTGCCCCTGGCCAGCCTTGCCCAGACCTTTCTGGCCTCCGGGGGTACTGCCCCACCAAGGGGCAGGCTGCGGGGACTGGGTCCAGACATGCCCGGGCGCCTCCCCAGGCTCATCCCCGCTGGTGCCTTTCCCCTGGGCCTAGGCCTCGGTTGAGGCCTCCTTGGAGAGGAGGTTGCTGGCAGGGGCTGTCTCCACACTGCAAGGTGCTGGAGCTCAGAGGGCCTCGTCAGAGGGAAGGGACCAGCAAGGGGCTGGATGCCCAAGACCTCTTTGGCCCAGCAGCCTCAGGGCAGCAGGGAGAGCAAGAGGCCCAACTTGCCCCTAGGTCGGCTCTGCCACTTCCCACACAGGCGGCCAGCCCAGCAGCTGCCTGACAGACTCTGGCACCCCCGAGCTCTCTGCCGGTGCAGGGGGCAGGTCAGACGTGTGCATGTGGTTCTGCCTTGGCCTGGGAGTGTGGACACCCTGCCTTGCCCCCAGGCTCAGGGGCAAGGGCCCAGAGAGAGCACCACCCTGAAGCGCTTTTCTTCCGGGCTTAGGAGCATTGTGCCCGCCTGCTGGTAACAGTGGCCGGGAGCGCTTGCAAACCGGCCTTTGGAGGCAGCCGGGGAGGTCTTCCAGTGGGAGAGGGCCGGTTGTGCTCAGAGGCCCCACAGGCCAGGGGCAGGACCCAGCAGGGCCCCTGCCCCTGGCCAGTCTTACCCAGACCTTCCTGGCCTCCGGGGGTACTGCCCCACCAAGGGGCAGGCTGCGGGGACTGGGTCCAGACATGCTCGGGCGCCTCCCCTGGCTCATCCCCGCTGGTGCCTTTCCCCTGGGCCTAGGCCTCGGTTGAGGCCTCCTTGGAGAGGAGGTTGCTGGCAGGGGCTGTCTCCACACTGCAAGGTGCTGGAGCTCAGAGGGCCTCGTCAGAGGGAAGGGACCAGTAAGGGGCTGGATGCCCAAGACGTCTTTGGCCCAGCAGCCTCAGGGCAGCAGGGAGAGCAAGAGGCCCAACTTGCCCCTAGGGCGGCTCTGCCCCTTCCCACACAGCCGGCCAACCCAGCAGCTGCCTGACAGACTCTGGCTCCCCCAAGCTCTCTGCCGGTGCAGGGGACAGGAACAGACGTGGGCATGTGGTTCTGCCTTGGCCTGGGAGTGTGTTCCCCATGCCTTGCCCCCAGGCTCAGGGGCAAGGGCCCGGAGAGAGCACCACCCCGAAGCGCTTTTCTCCCGGGCTTGGGAGCATTGTGCGCGCTTGGTGGGAAGAGTGGGCGGGAGTGCGTGCAAAACGGCCTTTGGAGGCAGCCGGGGAGGTCTTCCAGTGGGAGAGGGCCGGTTGTGCTCAGAGGCCCCACAGGCCAGGGGCAGGACCCAGCAGGTCCCCTACCCTGGTCAGCCTTGCCCAGACCTTCCTGGCCTCCAGTGGTACTGCCCCACCAAGGGGCAGGCTGCGGGGACTGGGTCCAGACATGCCCGGGCGCCTCCCCAGGCTCATCCCCGCTGGTGCCTTTCCCCTGGGCCTAGGCCTCGGTTTAGGCCTCCTTGAAGAGGAGATTGCTGGCAGGTGCTGTCTCCACACTGCAAGGTGCTGGAGCTCAGAGGGCCTCGTCAGAGGGAAGGGACCAGCAAAGGGCTGGATGCCCAAGACGTCTTTGGCCCAGCAGCCTCAGGGCAGCAGGGAGAGCAAGAGTCCCAACTTGCCCCTAGGTCGGCTCTGCCCCTTCCCACACAGGCGGCCAGCCCAGCACCTGCCTGAGAGACTCTGGCTCCCCCGAGCTCTCTGCCGGTGTAGGGGGCAGGAACAGACGTGTTCATGTCGTTCTGTCTTGGCCTGGGAGTGTGTTCCCCCTGCCTGGCCCGCAGGCTTAGGGGCAAGGGCCCGGAGAGAGCACCACCCCGAAGCGCTTTTCTCCCGGGCTTGGGAGCATTGTGCGTGCCTGGCGGGAACAGCGGGCGGGAGTGCTTGCAAACCGGCCTTTGGAGGCAGACGGGGAGGTCTTCCAGCGGGAGAGTGCCGGTTGTGCTCAGACGTCCCACAGGCCAGGGGCAGGACCCAGCGCTGTCCCTGCCCCTGGCAGCCTTGCACAGACCTTCCTGGCCTCCGGGGGTACTGCCCCACCAAGGGGCAGGCTGCGGGGACTGGGTCCAGACATGCCCGGGCGCCTCCCCAGGCTCATCCCCGCTGGTGCTTTTCCCCTGGGCGTAGGCCTCGGTTGAGGCCTCTTTGGAGAGGAGGTTGCTGGCAGGGGCTGTCTCCACACTGCAAGGTGCTGGAGCTCAGAGGGCCTCGTCAGAGGGAAGGGACCAGCAAAGGGCTGGATGCCCAAGACCTCTTTGACCCAGCAGCCTCAGGGCAGCAGGGAGAGCAAGAGGCCCAACTTGCCCCTAGGTCGGCTCTGCCCCGTCCCACACAGGCAGCCAGCCCAGCAGCAGCCTGGCAGTCTCTGGCTCCCCCGAGCTCTCTGCCGGTGTAGGGGGCAGGAACAGACGTGTGCATGTCGTTCTGCCTTGGCCTGGGAGTGTGTTCCAACTGCCTGGCCCCCAGGCTCAGGGGCAAGGGCCCGAGGAGAGCACCACCCCGAAGCGCTTTTCTCCCGGGCTTTTGAGCATTGTGCCTGCCTGGCGGGAACAGCGGGCGGGAGTGCTTGCAAACCGGCCTTTGGAGGCAGACGGGGAGGTCTTCCAGCGGGAGAGTGCCGGTTGTGCTCAGACGCCCCACAGGCCAGGGGCACGACCCAGCAGGGCCCCTGCCCCTGGCAGGCTTGCCCAGACCTTCCTGGCCTCCGGGGGTACTGCCCCACCAAGGGGCAGGCTGCGGGGACTGGGTCCAGACATGCCCTTGCGCCTCCACTGGCTCATCCCCGCTGGTGCCTTTCCCCTGGGCCTAGGCCTCGGTTGAGGCCTCCTTGGAGAGGAGGTTGCTGGCAGGGGCTGTCTCCACACTGCAAGGTGCTGGAGCTCAGAGGGCCTCGTCAGAGGGAAGGGACCAGTAAGGGGCTGGATGCCCAAGACGTCTTTGGCCCAGCAGCCTCAGGGCAGCAGGGAGAGGAAGAGGCCCAAGTTGCCCCTAGGTCGGCTCTGCCCCTTCCCACACAGGCAGCCAACCCAGCAGCTGCCTGACAGACTCTGGCTCCCCCGAGCTCTCTGCCGGTGCAGGGGTCAGGAACAGACGTGTGCATGTGGTTCTGCCTTGGTCTGGGAGTGTGGACCCACTGCCTGGACCCCAGGCTCAGGGGCAAGGGCCCGGAGAGGGCAACACCCTGAAGCGCTTTTCTCCCGGGCTTGGGAGCATTGTGCGTGCCTCGCGGGAACAGCGGGCGGGAGTGTTGGCAAACCGGCCTTTGGAGGCAGCCGGGGAGGTCTTCCAGTGGGAGAGGGCCGGTTGTGCTCAGAGGCCCCACAGGCCAGGGGCAGGACCCAGCAGGGCCCCTGCCCCTGGCCAGCCTTGCCCAGACCTTCCTGGCCTCCGGGGGTACTGCCCCACCAAGGGGCAGGCTGCGGGGACTGGGTCCAGACATGCCCGTGCGCCTCCACTGGCTCATCCCCGCTGGTGCCTTTCCCCTGGGCCTAGGCCTCGGTTGAGGCCTCCTTGGAGAAGAGGTTGCTGGCAGGGGCTGTCTCCACACTGCAAGGTGCTGGAGCTCAGAGGGCCTCGTCAGAGGGAAGGGACCAGCAAGGGGCTGGATGCCCAAGACCTCTTTGGCCCAGCAGCCTCAGGGCAGCAGGGAGAGCAAGAGGCCCAACTTGCCCCTAGGTCGGCTCTGCCCCTTCCCACACAGGCCGCCAGCCCAGCAGCTGCCTGACAGACTCTGGCTCCCCCCAGCTCTCTGCCGGTGGAGGGGGCAGGAACAGACGTGTGCATGTGGTTCTGCCTTGGCCTGGGACAGTGGATCCCCTGCCTGGCCCCCAGGCTCAGGGGCAGGGTCCCGGAGAGACCACCACCTCGAAGCGCTTTTCTCCCGGGCTTGGGAGCATTGTGCGCGCCTGGCGGGAACAGTGGGCGGGAGTGCTTGCAAACCGGCCTTTGGAGGCAGCCGGGGAGGTCTTCCAGTGGGCAAGGGCCCGTTGTGCTCAGAGGCCCCACAGGCCAGGGGCAGGACCCAGCAGGGCCCCTGCCCCTGGCCAGCCTTGCCCAGACCTTCCTGGCCTCCGGGGGTACTGCCCCACCAAGGGGCAGGCTGCGGGGACAGGGTCCAGACATGCCCGGGCGCCTCCCCTGGCTCAACCCCGCTGGTGCCTTTTCCCTGGGCCTAGGCCTCGGTTGAGGCCTCCTTGGAGAGGAGATTGCTGGCAGGGGCTGTCTCCACACTGCAAGGTGCTGGAGCTCAGAGGGCCTCGTCAGAGGGAAGGGACAAGCAAGGGGCTGGATGCCCAAGACCTCTTTGGCCCAGCAGCCTCAGGGCAGCAGGGAGAGCAAGAGGCCCAACTTGCCCCTAGGTCGGCTCTGCCACTTCCCACACAGGCGGCCAGCCCAGCAGCTGCCTGACAGACTCTGGCTCCCCCGAGCTCTCTGCCGGTGCAGGGGGCAGGTCAGACGTGTGCATGTGGTTCTGCCTTGGCCTGGGAGTGTGGACACCCTGCCTTGCCCCCAGGCTCAGGGGCAAGGGCCCAGAGAGAGCACCACCCTGAAGCGCTTTTCTTCCGGGCTTAGGAGCATTGTGCCCGCCTGCTGGTAACAGTGGCCGGGAGCGCTTGCAAACCGGCCTTTGGAGGCAGCCGGGGAGGTCTTCCAGTGGGAGAGGGCCGGTTGTGCTCAGAGGCCCCACAGGCCAGGGGCAGGACCCAGCAGGGCCCCTGCCCCTGGCCAGTCTTACCCAGACCTTCCTGGCCTCCGGGGGTACTGCCCCACCAAGGGGCAGGCTGCGGGGACTGGGTCCAGACATGCTCGGGCGCCTCCCCTGGCTCATCCCCTCTGGTGCCTTTCCCCTGGGCCTAGGCCTCGGTTGAGGCCTCCTTGGAGAGGAGGTTGCTGGCAGGGGCTGTCTCCACACTGCAAGGTGCTGGAGCTCAGAGGGCCTCGTCAGAGGGAAGGGACCAGTAAGGGGCTGGATGCCCAAGACGTCTTTGGCCCAGCAGCCTCAGGGCAGCAGGGAGAGCAAGAGGCCCAACTTGCCCCTAGGGCGGCTCTGCCCCTTCCCACACAGGCGGCCAACCCAGCAGCTGCCTGACAGACTCTGGCTCCCCCAAGCTCTCTGCCGGTGCAGGGGACAGGAACAGACGTGGGCATGTGGTTCTGCCTTGGCCTGGGAGTGTGTTCCCCATGCCTTGCCCCCAGGCTCAGGGGCAAGGGCCCGGAGAGAGCACCACCCCGAAGCGCTTTTCTCCCGGGCTTGGGAGCATTGTGCGTGCCTGGCGGGAACAGCGGGCGGGAGTGCTTGCAAACCGGCCTTTCGAGGCAGACGGGGAGGTCTTCCAGCGGGAGAGTGCCGGTTGTGCTCAGACGCCCCACAGGCCAGGGGCAGGACCCAGCAGTGTCCCTGCCCCTGGCAGCCTTGCCCAGACCTTCCTGGCCTCCGGGGGTACTGCCCCACCAAGGGGCAGGCTGCGGGGACTGGGTCCAGACATGCCCGGGCGCCTCCCCAGGCTCATCCCCGCTGGTGCCTTTCCCCTGGGCCTAGGCCTCGGTTGAGGCCTCCTTGGAGAGGAGGTTGCTGGCAGGGGCTGTCTCCACACTGCAAGGTGCTGGAGCTCAGAGGGCCTCGTCAGAGGGAAGGGACCAGCAAGGGGCTGGATGCCCAAGACGTCTTTGGCCCAGCAGCCTCAGGGCAGCAGGGAGAGCAAGAGGCCCAACTTGCCCCTAGGTCGGCTCTGCCCCTTCCCACACAGGCGGCCAGCCCAGCAGCTGCCTGACAGACTCTGGCTCCCCCGAGCTCTCTGCCGGTGCAGGGGGCAGATCAGACGTGTGCATGTGGTTCTGCCTTGTCCTGGGAGTGTGGACACCCTGCCTTGCCCCCAGGCTCAGGGGCAAGGGCCCGGAGAGAGCACCACCCCGAAGCGCTTTTCTCCCGGGCTTGGGAGCTTTGTGCACGCCTGCTGGGAACAGTGTGCGGGAGCGCTTGCAAACCGGCCTTGGAGGCAGCCGGGGAGGTCTTCCAGTGGGAGAGGGCCGGTTGTGCTCAGAGGCCCCACAGGCCAGGGGCAGGACGCAGCAGGGCCCCTGCCCCTGGCCAGCCTTGCCCAGACCTTCCTGGCCTCCGGGGGTACTGCCCCACTAAGGGGCAGGCTGCGGGGCCTGGGTCCAGAGATGCCCGGGCGCCTCCCCAGGCTCATCCCCGCTGGTGCCTTTCCCCTGGGCCTAGGCCTCGGTTGAGGCCTCCTTGGAGAGGAGGTTGCTGGCAGGGGCTGTCTCCACACTGCAAGGTGCTGGAGCTCAGAGGGCCTCGTCAGCGGGAAGGGACCAGCAAGGGGCTGGATGCCCAAGACCTCTTTGGCCCAGCAGCCTCAGGGCAGCAGGGAGAGCAAGAGGCCCAACTTGCCCCTAGGTCGGCTCTGCCCCTTCCCACACAGGCAGCCAACCCAGCAGCTGCCTGACAGACTCTGGCTCCCCCGAGCTCTCTGTCGGTGCAGGGGTCAGGAACAGACGTGTGCATGTGGTTCTGCCTTGGTCTGGGAGTGTGGACCCACTGCCTGGACCCCAGGCTCAGGGGCAAGGGCCCGGAGAGAGCACCACCCCGAAGCGCTTTTCTCCCGGGCTTGGGAGCGTTGTGCGTGCCTGGCGGGAACAGCGGGCGGGAGTGTTGGCAAACCCGCCTTTGGAGGCAGCCGGGGAGGTCTTCCAGTGGGAGAGGGCCGGTTGTGCTCAGAGGCCCCACAGGCCAGGGGCAGGACCCAGCAGGGACCCTGCCCCTGGCCAGCCTTGCCCAGAACTTCCTGGCCTCCGGGGGTACTGCCCCACCAAGGGGCAGGCTGCAGGGCCTGGGTCCTGATATGCCCGTGCGCCTCCACTGGCTCATCCCCGCTGGTGCCTTTCCCCTGTGCCTAGGCCTCGGTTGAGGCCTCCTTGGAGAGGAGGTTGCTGGCAGGGGCTGTCTCCACACTGCAAGGTGCTGGAGCTCAGAGGGCCTCGTCAGAGGGAAGGGACCAGCAAGGGGCTGGATGCCCAAGACCTCTTTGGCCCAGCAGCCTCAGGGCAGCAGGGAGAGCAAGAGGCCCAACTTGCCCCTAGGTCGGCTCTGCCCCTTCCCACACAGGCGGCCAGCCCAGCAGCTGCCTGACAGACTCTGGCTCCCCCCAGCTCTCTGCCGGTGGAGGGGGCAGGAACAGACGTGTGCATGTTGTTGTGCCTTGGCCTGGGACTGTGGATCCCCTGCCTGGCCCCCAGTCTCAGGGGCAAGGGCCCGGAGAGAGCACCACCCCGAAGCGCTTTTCTCCCGGGATGGGAGCATTGTGCGCGCTTGGTGGGAACAGTGGGCGGGAGTGCGTGCAAAACGGCCTTTGGAGGCAGCCAGGGAGGTCTTCCAGTGGGAGAGGGCCGGTTGTGCTCAGAGGCCCCACAGGCCAGGGGCAGGACCCAGCAGGGCCCCTGCCCCTGGCCAGCCTTGCCCAGACCTTCCTGGCCTCCGGGGGTACTGCCCCACCAAGGGGCAGGCTGCGGGGCCTGGGTCCATACATGCCCGTGCGCCTCCACTGGCTCATCCCCGCTGGTGCCTTTCCCCTGGGCCTAGGCCTCGGTTGAGGCCTCCTTGGAGAAGAGGTTGCTGGCAGGGGCTGTCTCCACACTGCAAGGTGCTGGAGCTCAGAGGGCCTCGTCAGAGGGAAGAGACCAGCAAGGGGCTGGATGCCCAAGACCTCTTTGGCCCAGCAGCCTCAGGGCAGCAGGGAGAGCAAGAGGCCCAACTTGCCCCTAGGTCGGCTCTGCCCCTTCCCACACAGGCGGCCAGCCCAGCAGCTGCCTGACAGACTCTGGCTCCCCCCAGCTCTCTGCCGGTGGAGGGGGCAGGAACAGACGTGTGCATGTGGTTCTGCCTTGGCCTGGGACTGTGGATCCCCTGCCTGGCCCCCAGGCTCAGGGGCAGGGGCCCGGAGAGACCACCACCCCGAAGCGCTTTTCTCCCGGGCTTGGGAGCATTGTGCGCGCCTGGCGGGAACAGTGGGCGGGAGTGCTTGCAAACCGGCCTTTCGAGGCAGCCGGGGAGGTCTTCCAGTGGGCAAGGGCCGGTTGTGCTCAGAGGCCCCACAGGCCAGGGGCAGGACCCAGCAGGGCCCCTGCCCCTGGCCAGCCTTGCCCAGACCTTCCTGGCCTCCGGGGGTACTGCCCCACCAAGGGGCAGGCTGCGGGGACAGGGTCCAGACATGCCCGGGCGCCTCCCCTGGCTCAACCCCGCTGGTGACTTTTCCATGGGCCTAGGCCTCGGTTGAGGCCTCCTTGGAGAGGAGATTGCTGGCAGGGGCTGTCTCCACACTGCAAGGTGCTGGAGCTCAGAGGGCCTCGTCAGAGGGAAGGGACAAGCAAGGGGCTGGATGCCCAAGACCTCTTTGGCCCAGCAGCCTCAGGGCAGCAGGGAGAGCAAGAGGCCCAACTTGCCCCTAGGTCGGCTCTGCCCCTTCCCACACAGGCGGCCAGCCCAGCAGCTGCCTGACAGACTCTGGCTCCCCCGAGCTCTCTGCCGGTGCAGGGGGCAGATCAGACGTGTGCATGTGGTTCTGCCTTGGCCTGGGAGTGTGGACACCCTGCTTTGCCCCCAGGCTCAGGGGCAAGGGCCCGGAGAGAGCACCACCCCGAAGCGCTTTTCTCCCGGGCTTGGGAGCATTGTGCATGCCTGCTGGGAACAGTGGGCGGGAGCGCTTGTTAACAGGCCTTTGGAGGCGGCCGGGCAGGTCTTCCAGCGGGAGAGTGCCGGTTGTGCTCAGACGCCCCACAGGCCAGGGGCAGGACCCAGCAGTGTCCCTGCCCCTGGCAGCCTTGCTCAGACCTTCCTGGCCTCCGGGGGTACTGCCCCACCAAGGGGCAGGCTACGGGGACTGGGTCCAGACATGCCCGTGCGCCTCCACTGGCTCATCCCCGCTGGTGCCTTTCCCCTGGGCCTAGGCCTCGGTTGAGGCCTCCTTGGAGAGGAGGTTGCTGGCAGGGGCTGTCTCCACACTGCAAGGTGCTGGAGCTCAGAGGGCCTCGTCAGAGGGAAGGGACCAGCAAGGGGCTGGATGCCCAAGACCTCTTTGGCCCAGCAGCCTCAGGGCAGCAGGGAGAGGAAGAGGCCCAACTTGCCCCTAGGTCGGCTCTGCCCCTTCCCACACAGGCGGCCAGCCCAGCAGCTGCCTGACAGACTCTGGCTCCCCCGAGCTCTCTGCCGGTGCAGGGGTCAGGAACAGACGTGTGCATGTGGTTCTGCCTTGGTCTGGGAGTGTGGACCAACTGCCTGGCCCCCAGGCTCAGGGGCAAGGGCCCGAGGAGAGCACCACCCCGAAGCGCTTTTCTCACGGGCTTGGGAGCATTGTGCGTGCCTGGCGGGAACAGCGGGCGGGAGTGTTGGCAAACTGGCCTTTGGAGGCATCCGGGGAGTTCTTCCAGTGGGAGAGGGCCGGTTGTGCTCAGAGGCCCCACAGGCCAGGGGCAGGACCCAGCAGGGCCCCTGCCCCTGGCCAGCCTTGCCCAGACCTTCCTGGCCTCCGGGGGTACTGTCCCACCAAGGGGCAGGCTGCGGGGACTGGGTCCAGACATGCCCGGGCGCCTCCCCAGGCTCATCCCCGCTGGTGCCTTTCCCCTGGGCCTAGGCCTCGGTTGAGGCCTCCTTGGAGAGGAGGTTGCTGGCAGGGGCTGTCTCCACACTGCAAGGTGCTGGAGCTCAGAGGGCCTCGTCAGAGGGAAGGGACCAGCAAGGGGCTGGATGCCCAAGACGTCTTTGGCCCAGCAGCCTCAGGGCAGCAGGGAGAGCAAGAGGCCCAACTTGCCCCTAGGTCGGCTCTGCCACTTCCCACACAGGCGGCCAGCCCAGCAGCTGCCTGACAGACTCTGGCTCCCCCGAGCTCTCTGCCGGTGCAGGGGGCAGGTCAGACGTGTGCATGTGGTTCTGCCTTGGCCTGGGAGTGTGGACACCCTGCCTTGCCCCCAGGCTCAGGGGCAAGGGCCCAGAGAGAGCACCACCCTGAAGCGCTTTTCTTCCGGGCTTAGGAGCATTGTGCCCGCCTGCTGGTAACAGTGGCCGGGAGCGCTTGCAAACCGGCCTTTGGAGGCAGCCGGGGAGGTCTTCCAGTGGGAGAGGGCCGGTTGTGCTCAGAGGCCCCACAGGCCAGGGGCAGGACCCAGCAGGGCCCCTGCCCCTGGCCAGTCTTACCCAGACCTTCCTGGCCTCCGGGGGTACTGCCCCACCAAGGGGCAGGCTGCGGGGACTGGGTCCAGACATGCTCGGGCGCCTCCACTGGCTCATCCCCGCTGGTGCCTTTCCCCTGGGCCTAGGCCTCGGTTGAGGCCTCCTTGGAGAGGAGGTTGCTGGCAGGGGCTGTCTCCACACTGCAAGGTGCTGGAGCTCAGAGGGCCTCGTCAGAGGGAAGGGACCAGCAAGGGGCTGGATGCCCAAGACCTCTTTGGCCCAGCAGCCTCAGGGCAGCAGGGAGAGCAAGAGGCCCAACTTGCCCCTAGGTCGGCTCTGCCCCTTCCCACACAGGCGGCCAGCCCAGCAGCTGCCTGACAGACTCTGGCTCCCCCGAGCTCTCTGCCGGTGCAGGGGGCAGATCAGACGTGTGCATGTGGTTCTGCCTTGTCCTGGGAGTGTGGACACCCTGCCTTGACCCCAGGCTCAGGGGCAAGGGCCCGGAGAGAGCACCACCCCGAAGCGCTTTTCTCCCGGGCTTGGGAGCGTTGTGCGTGCCTGGCGGGAACAGCGGGCGGGAGTGTTGGCAAACCCGCCTTTGGAGGCAGCCGGGGAGGTCTTCCAGTGGGAGAGGGCCGGTTGTGCTCAGAGGCCCCACAGGCCAGGGGCAGGACCCAGCAGGGACCCTGCCCCTGGCCAGCCTTGCCCAGAACTTCCTGGCCTCCGGGGGTACTGCCCCACCAAGGGGCAGGCTGCAGGGCCTGGGTCCTGATATGCCCGTGCGCCTCCACTGGCTCATCCCCGCTGGTGCCTTTCCCCTGTGCCTAGGCCTCGGTTGAGGCCTCCTTGGAGAGGAGGTTGCTGGCAGGGGCTGTCTCCACACTGCAAGGTGCTGGAGCTCAGAGGGCCTCGTCAGAGGGAAGGGACCAGCAAGGGGCTGGATGCCCAAGACCTCTTTGGCCCAGCAGCCTCAGGGCAGCAGGGAGAGCAAGAGGCCCAACTTGCCCCTAGGTCGGCTCTGCCCCTTCCCACACAGGCGGCCAGCCCAGCAGCTGCCTGACAGACTCTGGCTCCCCCCAGCTCTCTGCCGGTGGAGGGGGCAGGAACAGACGTGTGCATGTTGTTGTGCCTTGGCCTGGGACTGTGGATCCCCTGCCTGGCCCCCAGTCTCAGGGGCAAGGGCCCGGAGAGAGCACCACCCCGAAGCGCTTTTCTCCCGGGATGGGAGCATTGTGCGCGCTTGGTGGGAACAGTGGGCGGGAGTGCGTGCAAAACGGCCTTTGGAGGCAGCCGGGGAGGTCTTCCAGTGGGAGAGGGCCGGTTGTGCTCAGAGGCCCCACAGGCCAGGGGCAGGACCCAGCAGGGCCCCTGCCCCTGGCCAGCCTTGCCCAGACCTTCCTGGCCTCCGGGGGTACTGCCCCACCAAGGGGCAGGCTGTGGGGACTGGGTAGAGACATGCCCGTGCGCCTCCACTGGCTCATCCCCGCTGGTGCCTTTCCCCTGGGCCTAGGCCTCGGTTGAGGCCTCCTTGGAGAAGAGGTTGCTGGCAGGGGCTGTCTCCACACTGCAAGGTGCTGGAGCTCAGAGGGCCTCGTCAGAGGGAAGGGACCAGCAAGGGGCTGGATGCCCAAGACCTCTTTGGCCCAGCAGCCTCAGGGCAGCAGGGAGAGCAAGAGGCCCAACTTGCCCCTAGGTCGGCTCTGCCCCTTCCCACACAGGCGGCCAGCCCAGCAGCTGCCTGACAGACTCTGGCTCCCCCGAGCTCTCTGCCGGTGCAGGGGGCAGATCAGACGTGTGCATGTGGTTCTGCCTTGGCCTGGGAGTGTGGACACCCTGCCTTGCCCCCAGGCTCAGGGGCAAGGGCCCGGAGAGAGCACCACCCCGAAGCGCTTTTCTCCCGGGCTTGGGAGCATTGTGCACGCCTGCTGGGAACAGTGGGCGGGAGCGCTTGTTAACAGGCCTTTGGAGGCGGCCGGGCAGGTCTTCCAGCGGGAGAGTGCCGGTTGTGCTCAGACGCCCCACAGGCCAGGGGCAGGACCCAGCAGTGTCCCTGCCCCTGGCAGCCTTGCTCAGACCTTCCTGGCCTCCGGGGGTACTGCCCCACCAAGGGGCAGGCTCCGGGGACTGGGTCCAGACATGCCCGTGCGCCTCCACTGGCTCATCCCCGCTGGTGCCTTTCCCCTGGGCCTAGGCCTCGGTTGAGGCCTCCTTGGAGAGGAGGTTGCTGGCAGGGGCTGTCTCCACACTGCAAGGTGCTGGAGCTCAGAGGGCCTCGTCAGAGGGAAGGGACCAGCAAGGGGCTGGATGCCCAAGACCTCTTTGGCCCAGCAGCCTCAGGGCAGCAGGGAGAGGAAGAGGCCCAACTTGCCCCTAGGTCGGCTCTGCCCCTTCCCACACAGGCGGCCAGCCCAGCAGCTGCCTGACAGACTCTGGCTCCCCCGAACTCTCTGCCGGTGCAGGGGTCAGGAACAGACGTGTGCATGTGGTTCTGCCTTGGTCTGGGAGTGTGGACCAACTGCCTGGCCCCCAGGCTCAGGGGCAAGGGCCCGAGGAGAGCACCACCCCGAAGCGCTTTTCTCACGGGCTTGGGAGCATTGTGCGTGCCTGGCGGGAACAGCGGGCGGGAGTGTTGGCAAACTGGCCTTTGGAGGCATCCGGGGAGTTCTTCCAGTGGGAGAGGGCCGGTTGTGCTCAGAGGCCCCACAGGCCAGGGGCAGGACCCAGCAGGGCCCCTGCCCCTGGCCAGCCTTGCCCAGACCTTCCTGGCCTCCGGGGGTACTGTCCCACCAAGGGGCAGGCTGCGGGGACTGGGTCCAGACATGCCCGGGCGCCTCCCCAGGCTCATCCCCGCTGGTGCCTTTCCCCTGGGCCTAGGCCTCGGTTGAGGCCTCCTTGGAGAGGAGGTTGCTGGCAGGGGCTGTCTCCACACTGCAAGGTGCTGGAGCTCAGAGGGCCTCGTCAGAGGGAAGGGACCAGCAAGGGGCTGGATGCCCAAGACGTCTTTGGCCCAGCAGCCTCAGGGCAGCAGGGAGAGCAAGAGGCCCAACTTGCCCCTAGGTCGGCTCTGCCACTTCCCACACAGGCGGCCAGCCCAGCAGCTGCCTGACAGACTCTGGCTCCCCCGAGCTCTCTGCCGGTGCAGGGGGCAGGTCAGACGTGTGCATGTGGTTCTGCCTTGGCCTGGGAGTGTGGACACCCTGCCTTGCCCCCAGGCTCAGGGGCAAGGGCCCGGAGAGAGCACCACCCTGAAGCGCTTTTCTCCCGGGCTTGGGAGCATTGTGCACGCCTGCTGGGAACAGTGGGCGGGAGCGCTTGCAAACCGGCCTTGGAGGCAGCCGGGGAGGTCTTCCAGTGGGAGAGGGCCGGTTGTGCTCAGAGGCCCCACAGGCCAGGGGCAGGACGCAGCAGGGCCCCTGCCCCTGGCCAGCCTTGCCCAGACCTTCCTGGCCTCCGGGGGTACTGCCCCACTAAGGGGCAGGCTGCGGGGCCTGGGTCCAGAGATGCCCGGGCGCCTCCCCAGGCTCATCCCCGCTGGTGCCTTTCCCCTGGGCCTAGGCCTCGGTTGAGGCCTCCTTGGAGAGGAGGTTGCTGGCAGGGGCTGTCTCCACACTGCAAGGTGCTGGAGCTCAGAGGGCCTCGTCAGAGGGAAGGGACCAGCAAGGGGCTGGATGCCCAAGACCTCTTTGGCCCAGCAGCCTCAGGGCAGCAGGGAGAGCAAGAGGCCCAACTTGCCCCTAGGTCGGCTCTGCCCCTTCCCACACAGGCAGCCAACCCAGCAGCTGCCTGACAGACTCTGGCTCCCCCGAGCTCTCTGCCGGTGCAGGGGTCAGGAACAGACGTGTGCATGTGGTTCTGCCTTGGTCTGGGAGTGTGGACCCACTGCCTGGACCCCAGGCTCAGGGGCAAGGGCCCGGAGAGAGCACCACCCCGAAGCGCTTTTCTCCCGGGCTTGGGAGCGTTGTGCGTGCCTGGCGGGAACAGCGGGCGGGAGTGTTGGCAAACCCGCCTTTGGAGGCAGCCGGGGAGGTCTTCCAGTGGGAGAGGGCCGGTTGTGCTCAGAGGCCCCACAGGCCAGGGGCAGGACCCAGCAGGGACCCTGCCCCTGGCCAGCCTTGCCCAGAACTTCCTGGCCTCCGGGGGTACTGCCCCACCAAGGGGCAGGCTGCGGGGACTGGGTCCAGACATCCCCGGGCGCCTCCCCAGGCTCATTCCCGCTGGTGCCTTTCCCCTGGGCCTAGGCCTCGGTTGAGGCCTCCTTGGAGAGGAGGTTGCTGGCAGGGGCTGTCTCCACACTGCAAGGTGCTGGAGATCAGAGGGCCTCGTCAGAGGGAAGGGACCAGCAAAGGGCTGGATGCCCAAGACCTCTTTGACCCAGCAGCCTCAGGGCAGCAGGGAGAGCAAGAGGCCCAACTTGCCCCTAGGTCGGCTCTGCCCCGTCCCACACAGGCGGCCAGCCCAGCAGCAGCCTGGCAGTCTCTGGCTCCCCCGAGCTCTCTGCCGGTGTAGGGGGCAGGAACAGACGTGTGCATGTCGTTCTGCCTTGGCCTGGGAGTGTGTTCCCCCTGCCTGGCCCCCAGGCTCAGGGGCAAGGGCCCGAGGAGAGCACCACCCCGAAGCGCTTTTCTCCCGGGCTTGGGAGCATTGTGCGTGCCTGGCGGGAACAGCGGGCGGGAGTGCTTGCAAACCGGCCTTTCGAGGCAGATGGGGAGGTCTTCCAGCGGGAGAGTGCCGGTTGTGCTCAGACGCCCCACAGGCCAGGGGCAGGACCCAGCAGTGTCCCTGCCCCTGGCAGCCTTGCCCAGACCTTCCTGGCCTCCGGGGGTACTGCCCCACCAAGGGGCAGGCTGCGGGGACTGGGTCCAGACATGCCCGGGCCCCTCCACTGGCTCATCCCCGCTGGTGCCTTTCCCCTGGGCCTAGGCCTCGGTTGAGGCCTCCTTGGAGAGGAGGTTGCTGGCAGGGTCTGTCTCAACACTGCAATGTGGTGGAGCTCAGAGGGCCTCGTCAGAGGGAAGGGACCAGCAAGGGGCTGGATGCTCAAGACCTCTTTGGCCCAGCAGCCTCAGGGCAGCAGGGAGAGCAAGAGGCCCAACTTGCCCCTAGGTCGGCTCTGCCCCTTCCCACACAGGCGGCCAGCCCAGCAGCTGCCTGACAGACTCTGGCTCCCCCCAGCTCTCTGCCGGTGGAGGGGGCAGGAACAGACGTGTGCATGTTGTTGTGCCTTGGCCTGGGACTGTGGATCCCCTGCCTGGCCCCCAGGCTCAAGGGCAAGGGCCCGGAGAGACCACCACCCCGAAGCGCTTTTCTCCCGGGCTTGGGAGCATTGTGCGCGCCTGGCGGGAACAGTGGGCGGGAGTGCTTCCAAACCGGCCTTTGGAGGCAGCCGGGGAGGTCTTCCAGTGGGAGAGGGCCGGTTGTGCTCAGAGGCCCCACAGGCCAGGGGCAGGACACAGCAGGGCCCCTGCCCCTGGCCAGCCTTGCCCAGACCTTCCTGGCCTCCGGGGGTACTGCCCCACCAAGGGGCAGGCTGCGGGGACAGGGTCCAGACATGCCCGGGCGCCTCCCCTGGCTCAACCCCGCTGGTGCCTTTCCCCTGGGCCTAGGCTTCGGTTGAGGCCTCCTTGGAGAGGAGATTGCTGGCAGGGGCTGTCTCCACACTGCAAGGTGCTGGAGCTCAGAGGGCCTCGTCAGAGGGAAGGGACCAGTAAGGGGCTGGATGCCCAAGACGTCTTTGGCCCTGCAGCCTCAGGGCAGCAGGGAGAGCAAGAGGCCCAACTTGCCCCTAGGTCGGCTCTGCCCCTTCCCACACAGGCGCCAGCCCAGCACCTGCCTGAGAGACTCTGGCTCCCCCGAGCTCTCTGCCGGTGCAGGGGACAGGAACAGACGTGTGCATGTGTTTCTGCCTTGGTCTGGGAGTGTGTTCCCCCTGCCTTGCCCACAGGCTCAGGGGCAAGGGCCCGGAGAGAGCACCACCCCGAAGCGCTTTTCTCCCGGGCTTGGGAGCATTGTGCGCGCCTGGCGGGAACAGTGGGCGGGAGTGCTTGCAAACCGGCCTTTGGAGGCAGCCGGGGAGGTCTTCCAGTGGGAGAGGGCCGGTTGTGCTCAGAGGCCCCACAGGCCATGGGGAGGACCCAGCAGGGCCCCTGCCCCTGGCCAGCCTTGCCCAGATCTTCCTGGCCTCCGGGGGTACTGCCCCACCAAGGGGCAGGCTGCGGGGACTGGGTCCAGACATGCCCGGGCGCGTCCCCAGGCTCATCCCCGCTGGTGCCTTTCCCCTGGGCCTAGGCCTCGGTTGAGGCCTCCTTGGAGAGGATGTTGCTGGCAGGGGCTGTCTCCACACTGCAAGGTGCTGGAGCTCAGAGGGCCTCGTCAGAGGGAAGGGACCAGCAAGGGGCTGGATGCCCAAGACCTCTTTGGCCCAGCAGCCTCAGGGCAGCAGGGAGAGGAAGAGGCCCAACTTGCCCCTAGGTCGGCTCTGCCCCTTCCCACACAGGCGGCCAGCCCAGCAGCTGCCTGACAGACTCTGGCTCCCCCGAACTCTCTGCCGGTGCAGGGGTCAGGAACAGACGTGTGCATGTGGTTCTGCCTTGGTCTGGGAGTGTGGACCAACTGCCTGGACCCCAGGCTCAGGGGCAAGGGCCCGAGGAGAGCACCACCCCGAAGCGCTTTTCTCCCGGGCTTGGGAGCATTGTGCGTGCCTGGCGGGAACAGCGGGCGGGAGTGTTGGCAAACTGGCCTTTGGAGGGAGCCGGGGAGTTCTTCCAGTGGGAGAGGGCCGGTTGTGCTCAGAGGCCCCACAGGCCAGAGGCAGGACCCAGCAGGGCCCCTGCCCCTGGCCAGCCTTGCCCAGACCTTCCTGGCCTCCGGGGGTACTGCCCCACCAAGGGGCAGGCTGCGGGGACTGGGTCCAGGCATGCCCGGGCGCCTCCCCAGGCTCATCCCCGCTGGTGCCTTTCCCCTGGGCCTAGGCCTCGGTTGAGGCCTCCTTGGAGAGGAGGTTGCTGGCAGGGGCTGTCTCCACACTGCAAGGTGCTGGAGCTCAGAGGGCCTCGTCAGAGGGAAGGGACCAGCAAGGGGCTGGATGCCCAAGACCTCTATGGCCCAGCAGCCTCAGGGCAGCAGGGAGAGCAAGAGGCCCAACTTGCCCCTAGGTCGGCTCTGCCACTTCCCACACAGGCGGCCAGCCCAGCAGCTGCCTGACAGACTCTGGCTCCCCCGAGCTCTCTGCCGGTGCAGGGGGCAGATCAGACGTGTGCATGTGGTTCTGCCTTGGCCTGGGAGTGTGGACACCCTGCCTTTCCCCCAGGCTCAGGGGCAAGGGCCCAGAGAGAGCACCACCCTGAAGCGCTTTTCTTCCGGGCTTAGGAGCATTGTGCCCGCCTGCTGGTAACAGTGACCGGGAGCGCTTGCAAACCGGCCTTTGGAGGCAGCCAGGGAGGTCTTCCAGTGGGAGAGGGCCGGTTGTGCTCAGAGGCCCCACAGGCCAGGGGCAGGACCCAGCAGGGCCCCTGCCCCTGGCCAGCCTTACCCAGACCTTCCTGGCCTCCGGGGGTACTGCCCCACCAAGGGGCAGGCTGCGGGGACTGGGTCCAGACATGCTCGGGTGCCTCCCCTGGCTCATCCCCGCTGGTGCCTTTCCCCTGGGCCTAGGCCTCGGTTGAGGCCTCCTTGGAGAGGAGGTTGCTGGCAGGGGCTGTCTCCACACTGCAAGGTGCTGGAGCTCAGAGGGCCTCGTCAGAGGGAAGGGACCAGTAAGGGGCTGGATCCCCAAGACGTCTTTGGCCCAGCAGCCTCAGGGCAGCAGGGAGAGCAAGAGGCCCAACTTGCCCCTAGGGCGGCTCTGCCCCTTCCCACACAGGCGGCCAACCCAGCAGCTGCCTGACAGACTCTGGCTCCCCCAAGCTCTCTGCCGGTGCAGGGGACAGGAACAGACGTGGGCATGTGGTTCTGCCTTGGCCTGGGAGTGTGTTCCCCATGCCTTGCCCCCAGGCTCAGGGGAAAGGGCCCGGAGAGAGCACCACCCCGAAGCGCTTTTCTCCCGGGCTTGGGAGCATTGTGCAAGTCTGGCGTGAACAGCGGGTGGGAGTGTTGGCAAACAGGACTTTGGAGGCAGCCGGGGAGGTCTTCCAGTGGGAGAGGGCCGGTTGTGCTCAGAGGCCCCACAGGCCAGGGGCAGGACCCAGCAGGTCCCCTGCCCCTGGTCAGACTTGCCCAGACCTTCCTGGCCTCCAGGGGTACTGCCCCACCAAGGGGCAGGCTGCGGGGACTGGGTCCAGACATGCCCGGGCGCCTCCCCAGGCTCATCCCCGCTGGTGCTTTTCCCCTGGGCCTAGGCCTCGGTTGAGGCCTCCTTGGAGAGGAGATTGCTGGCAGGTGCTGTCTCCACACTGCAAGGTGCTGGAGCTCAGAGGGCCTCGTCAGAGGGAAGGGACCAGCAAAGGGCTGGATGCCCAAGACGTCTTTGGCCCAGCAGCCTCAGGGCAGCAGGGAGAGCAAGAGGCCCAACTTGCCCCTAGGTCGGCTCTGCCCCTTCCCACACAGGCGGCCAGCCCAGCACCTGCCTGAGAGACTCTGGCTCCCCCGAGCTCTCTGCCGGTGTAGGGGGCAGGAACAGACGTGTTCATGTCGTTCTGTCTTGGCCTGGGAATGTGTTCCCCCTGCCTGGCCCGCAGGCTTAGGGGCAAGGGCCCGGAGAGAGCACCACCCCGAAGCGCTTTTCTCCCGGGCTTGGGAGCATTGTGCGTGCCTGGCGGGAACAGCGGGCGGGAGTGCTTGCAAACCGGCCTTTGGAGGCAGACGGGGAGGTCTTCCAGCGCGAGAGTGCCGGTTGTGCTCAGACGTCCAACAGGCCAGGGGCAGGACCCAGCACTGTCCCTGCCCCTGGCAGCCTTGCACAGACCTTCATGGCCTCCGGGGGTACTGCCCCACCAAGGGGCAGGCTGCGGGGACTGGGTCCAGACATGCCCGGGCGCCTCCCCAGGCTCATCCCCGCTGGTGTCTTTCCCCTAGGCCTAGGCCTCGGTTGAGGCCTCATTGGAGAGGAGGTTGCTGGCAGGGGCTGTCTCCACACTGCAAGGTGCTGGAGCTCAGAGGGCCTCGTCAGAGGGAAGGGACCAGCAAGGGGCTGGATGCCCAAGACCTCTTTGGCCCAGCAGCCTCAGGGCAGCAGGGAGAGGAAGAGGCCCAACTTGCCCCTAGGTCGGCTCTAACCCTTCCCACACAGGCGGCCAGCCCAGCACCTGCCTGACAGACTCTGGCTCCCCAGAGCTCTCTGCCGGTGCAGGGGTCAGGAACAGACGTGTGCATGTGGTTCTGCCTTGGTCTGGGAGTGTGGACCCACTGCCTGGCCCCCAAGCTCAGGGGCAAGGGCCCGGAGAGAGCACCACCCCGAAGCGCTTTTCTCCCGGGCTTGGGAGCATTGTGCGAGCCTGGCGTGAACAGCGGGCGGGAGTGTTTGCAAACTGGACTTTGGAGGCAGCTGGGGAGGTCTTCCAGTGGGAGAGGGCCGGTTGTGCTCAGAGGCCTCACAGGCCAGGGGCAGGACCCAGCAGGGCCCCTGCCCCTGGCCAGCCTTGCCCAGACCTTCCTGGCCTCCGGGGGTACTGCCCCACCAAGGGGCAGGCTGCGGGGACTGGGTCCAGACATGTCCGTGCGCCTCCCCAGGATCATCCCCGCTGGTGCTTTTCCCCTGGGCGTAGGCCTCGGTTGAGGCCTCTTTGGAGAGGAGGTTGCTGGCAGGGGCTGTCTCCACACTGCAAGGTGCTGGAGCTCAGAGGGCCTCGTCAGAGGGAAGGGACCAGCAAAGGGCTGGATGCCCAAGACCTCTTTGACCCAGCAGCCTCAGGGCAGCAGGGAGAGCAAGAGGCCCAACTTGCCCCTAGGTCGGCTCTGCCCCTTCCCACACAGGCGGCCAGCCCAGCAGCTGCCTGACAGACTTTGGCTCCCCCGAGCTCTCTGCCGGTGCATGGGGCAGGAACAGACGTGTGCATGTCGTTCTGCCTTGGCCTGGGAGTGTGGACACCCTGCCTGGCCCCCAGGCTCAGGGGAAAGGGCCCGGAGAGAGCACCACCCCGAGGCGATTTTCTCCCAGGCTTGGGAGCGTTGTGCGCCCTTGGTTGGAACAGTGGGCGGGAGTGCTTGCAAACCGGCCTTTGGAGGCAGCCGGGGACGTCTTCCAGTGGGAGAGGGCCGGTTGTGCTCAGAGGCCCCACAGGCCAGGGGCAGGACCCAGCAGGGCCCCTGGCCCTGGCCAGCCTTGCCCAGACCTTCCTGGCCTCCGGGGGTACTGCCCCACCAAGGGGCAGGCTGCGGGGACTGGGTCCAGACATGTCCGGGCGCCTCCCCAGGCTCATCCCCGCTGGTGCCTTTCCCCTGGGCCTAGGCCTCGGTTGAGGCCTCCTTGGAGAGGAGGTTGCTGGCAGGGGCTGTCTCCACACTGCAAGGTGCTGGAGATCAGAGGGCCTCGTCAGAGGGAAGGGACCAGCAAAGGGCTGGATGCCCAAGACCTCTTTGACCCAGCAGCCTCAGGGCAGCAGGGAGAGCAAGAGGCCCAACTTGCCCCTAGGTCGGCTCTGCCCCGTCCCACACAGGCGGCCAGCCCAGCAGCAGCCTGGCAGTCTCTGGCTCCCCCGAGCTCTCTGCCGGTGTAGGGGGCAGGAACAGACGTGTGCATGTCGTTCTGCCTTGGCCTGGGAGTGTGTTCCCCCTGCCTGGCCCCCAGGCTCAGGGGCAAGGGCCCGGAGAGAGCACCACCCTGAAGCGCTTTTCTCCCGGGCTTGGGAGCATTGTGCACGCCTGCTGGGAACAGTGGGCGGGAGCGCTTGCAAACCGGCCTTTGGAGGCAGCCGGGGAGGTCTTCCAGTGGGAGAGGGCCGGTTGTGCTCAGAGGCCCCACAGGCCAGGGGCAGGACGCAGCAGGGCCCCTGCCCCTGGCCAGCCTTGCCCAGACCTTCCTGGCCTCCGGGGGTACTGCCCCACCAAGGGGCAGGCTGCGGGGACTGGGTCCAGACATGCTCGGGCGCCTCCCCTGGCTCATCCCCACTGGTGCCTTTCCCCTGGGCCTAGGCCTCGGTTGAGGCCTCCTTGGAGAGGAGGTTGCTGGCAGGGGCTGTCTCCACACTGCAAGGTGCTGGAGCTCAGAGGGCCTCGTCAGAGGGAAGGGACCAGTAAGGGGCTGGATGCCCAAGACGTCTTTGGCCCAGCATCCTCAGGGCAGCAGGGAGAGCAAGAGGCCCAACTTGCCCCTAGGTCGGCTCTGCCCCGTCCCACACAGGCGGCCAGCCCAGCAGCAGCCTGGCAGTCTCTGGCTCCCCCGAGCTCTCTGCCGGTGTAGGGGGCAGGAACAGACGTGTGCATGTCGTTCTGCCTTGGCCTGGGAGTGTGTTCCCCCTGCCTGGACCCCAGGCTCAGGGGCAAGGGCCCGAGGAGAGCACCACCCCGAAGCGCTTTTCTCCCGGGCTTGGGAGCATTGTGCGTGCCTGGCGGGAACAGCGGGCGGGAGTGTTGGCAAACTGGCCTTTGGAGGGAGCCGGGGAGTTCTTCCAGTGGGAGAGGGCCGGTTGTGCTCAGAGGCCCCACAGGCCAGGGGCAGGACCCAGCAGGGCCCCTGCCCCTGGCCAGCCTTGCCCAGACCTTCCTGGCCTCCGGGGGTACTGCCCCACCAAGGGGCAGGCTGCGGGGACTGGGTCCAGACATGCCCGGGCGCCTCCCCAGGCTCATCCCCGCTGGTGCCTTTCCCCTGGGCCTAGGCCTCGGTTGAGGCCTCCTTGGAGAGGAGGTTGCTGGCAGGGGCTGTCTCCACACTGCAAGGTGCTGGAGCTCAGAGGGCCTCGTCAGAGGGAAGGGACCAGCAAGGGGCTGGATGCCCAAGACCTCTATGGCCCAGCAGCCTCAGGGCAGCAGGGAGGGCAAGAGGCCCAACTTGCCCCTAGGTCGGCTCTGCCACTTCCCACACAGGCGGCCAGCCCAGCAGCTGCCTGACAGACTCTGGCTCCCCCGAGCTCTCTGCCGGTGGAGGGGGCAGGAACAGACGTGTGCATGTGGTTCTGCCTTGGCCTGGGAGTGTGGACACCCTGCCTTTCCCCCAGGCTCAGGGGCAAGGGCCCAGAGAGAGCACCACCCTGAAGCGCTTTTCTTCCGGGCTTAGGAGCATTGTGCCCGCCTGCTGGTAACAGTGGCCGGGAGCGCTTGCAAACCGGCCTTTGGAGGCAGCCAGGGAGGTCTTCCAGTGGGAGAGGGCCGGTTGTGCTCAGAGGCCCCACAGGCCAGGGGCAGGACCCAGCAGGGCCCCTGCCCCTGGCCAGCCTTACCCAGACCTTCCTGGCCTCCGGGGGTACTGCCCCACCAAGGGGCAGGCTGCGGGGACTGGGTCCAGACATGCTCGGGCGCCTCCCCTGGCTCATCCCCGCTGGTGCCTTTCCCCTGGGCCTAGGCCTCGGTTGAGGCCTCCTTGGAGAGGAGGTTGCTGGCAGGGGCTGTCTCCACACTGCAAGGTGCTGGAGCTCAGAGGGCCTCGTCAGAGGGAAGGGACCAGTAAGGGGCTGGATCCCCAAGACGTCTTTGGCCCAGCAGCCTCAGGGCAGCAGGGAGAGCAAGAGGCCCAACTTGCCCCTAGGGCGGCTCTGCCCCTTCCCACACAGGCGGCCAACCCAGCAGCTGCCTGACAGACTCTGGCTCCCCCAAGCTCTCTGCCGGTGCAGGGGACAGGAACAGACGTGGGCATGTGGTTCTGCCTTGGCCTGGGACTGTGTTCCCCATGCCTTGCCCCCAGGCTCAGGGGAAAGGGCCCGGAGAGAGCACCACCCCGAAGCGCTTTTCTCCCGGGCTTGGGAGCATTGTGCAAGTCTGGCGTGAACAGCGGGTGGGAGTGTTGGCAAACAGGACTTTGGAGGCAGCCGGGGAGGTCTTCCAGTGGGAGAGGGCCGGTTGTGCTCAGAGGCCCCACAGGCCAGGGGCAGGACCCAGCAGGTCCCCTGCCCCTGGTCAGACTTGCCCAGACCTTCCTGGCCTCCAGGGGTACTGCCCCACCAAGGGGCAGGCTGCGGGGACTGGGTCCAGACATGCCCGGGCGCCTCCCCAGGCTCATCCCCGCTGGTGCTTTTCCCCTGGGCCTAGGCCTCGGTTGAGGCCTCCTTGGAGAGGAGATTGCTGGCAGGTGCTGTCTCCACACTGCAAGGTGCTGGAGCTCAGAGGGCCTCGTCAGAGGGAAGGGACCAGCAAAGGGCTGGATGCCCAAGACGTCTTTGGCCCAGCAGTCTCAGGGCAGCAGGGAGAGCAAGAGGCCCAACTTGCCCCTAGGTCGGCTCTGCCCCTTCCCACACAGGCGGCCAGCCCAGCACCTGCCTGAGAGACTCTGGCTCCCCCGAGCTCTCTGCCGGTGTAGGGGGCAGGAACAGACGTGTTCATGTCGTTCTGTCTTGGCCTGGGAATGTGTTCCCCCTGCCTGGCCCGCAGGCTTAGGGGCAAGGGCCCGGAGAGAGCACCACCCCGAAGCGCTTTTCTCCCGGGCTTGGGAGCATTGTGCGTGCCTGGCGGGAACAGCGGGCGGGAGTGCTTGCAAACCGGCCTTTGGAGGCAGACGGGGAGGTCTTCCAGCGCGAGAGTGTCGGTTGTGCTCAGACGTCCAACAGGCCAGAGGCAGGACCCAGCACTGTCCCTGCCCCTGGCAGCCTTGCACAGACCTTCATGGCCTCCGGGGGTACTGCCCCACCAAGGGGCAGGCTGCGGGGACTGGGTCCAGACATGCCCGGGCGCCTCCCCAGGCTCATCCCCGCTGGTGTCTTTCCCCTAGGCCTAGGCCTCGGTTGAGGCCTCATTGGAGAGGAGGTTGCTGGCAGGGGCTGTCTCCACACTGCAAGGTGCTGGAGCTCAGAGGGCCTCGTCAGAGGGAAGGGACCAGCAAGGGGCTGGATGCCCAAGACCTCTTTGGCCCAGCAGCCTCAGGGCAGCAGGGAGAGGAAGAGGCCCAACTTGCCCCTAGGTCGGCTCTAACCCTTCCCACACAGGCGGCCAGCCCAGCACCTGCCTGACAGACTCTGGCTCCCCAGAGCTCTCTGCCGGTGCAGGGGTCAGGAACAGACGTGTGCATGTGGTTCTGCCTTGGTCTGGGAGTGTGGACCCACTGCCTGGCCCCCAAGCTCAGGGGCAAGGGCCCGGAGAGAGCACCACCCCGAAGCGCTTTTCTCCCGGGCTTGGGAGCATTGTGCGAGCCTGGCGTGAACAGCGGGCGGGAGTGTTTGCAAACTGGACTTTGGAGGCAGCTGGGGAGGTCTTCCAGTGGGAGAGGGCCGGTTGTGCTCAGAGGCCTCACAGGCCAGGGGCAGGACCCAGCAGGGCCCCTGCCCCTGGCCAGCCTTGCCCAGACCTTCCTGGCCTCCGGGGGTACTGCCCCACCAAGGGGCAGGCTGCGGGGACTGGGTCCAGACATGTCCGTGCGCCTCCCCAGGATCATCCCCGCTGGTGCTTTTCCCCTGGGCGTAGGCCTCGGTTGAGGCCTCTTTGGAGAGGAGGTTGCTGGCAGGGGCTGTCTCCACACTGCAAGGTGCTGGAGCTCAGAGGGCCTCGTCAGAGGGAAGGGACCAGCAAAGGGCTGGATGCCCAAGACCTCTTTGACCCAGCAGCCTCAGGGCAGCAGGGAGAGCAAGAGGCCCAACTTGCCCCTAGGTCGGCTCTGCCCCTTCCCACACAGGCGGCCAGCCCAGCAGCTGCCTGACAGACTTTGGCTCCCCCGAGCTCTCTGCCGGTGCATGGGGCAGGAACAGACGTGTGCATGTCGTTCTGCCTTGGCCTGGGAGTGTGGACACCCTGCCTGGCCCCCAGGCTCAGGGGAAAGGGCCCGGAGAGAGCACCACCCCGAGGCGATTTTCTCCCAGGCTTGGGAGCGTTGTGCGCCCTTGGTTGGAACAGTGGGCGGGAGTGCTTGCAAACCGGCCTTTGGAGGCAGCCGGGGACGTCTTCCAGTGGGAGAGGGCCGGTTGTGCTCAGAGGCCCCACAGGCCAGGGGCAGGACCCAGCAGGTCCCCTGCCCCTCGCCAGCCTTTCCCAGACCTTCCTCGCCTCCGGGGGTACTGCCCCACCAAGGGGCAGGCTGCGGGGACTGGGTCCATACATGCCCGGGCGCCTCCCCAGGCTCATCCCCGCTGGTGCCTTTCCCCTGTGCCTAGGCCTCGGTTTAGGCCTCCTTGGAGAGGAGGTTGCTGGCAGGGGCTGTCTCCACACTGCAAGGTGCTGGAGCTCAGAGGGCCTCGTCAGAGGGAAGGGACCAGCAAGGGGTTGGATGCCCAAGACCTCTTTGGCCCAGCAGCCTCAGGGCAGCAGGGAGGGCAAGAGGCCCAACTTGCCCCTAGGTCGGCTCTGCCACTTCCCACACAGGCGGCCAGCCCAGCAGCTGCCTGACAGACTCTGGCTCCCCCGAGCTCTCTGCCGGTGCAGGGGGCAGGAACAGACGTGTGCATGTGGTTCTGACTTGGCCTGGGAGTGTGGACACCGTGCCTTGACCCCAGGCTCAGGGGCAAGGGCCCGGAGAGAGCACCACCCTGAAGCGCTTTTCTCCCGGGCTTGGGAGCATTGTGCACGCCTGCTGGGAACAGTGGGCGGGAGCGCTTGCAAACCGGCCTTTGGAGGCAGCCGGGGAGGTCTTCCAGTGGGAGAGGGCCGGTTGTGCTCAGAGGCCCCACAGGCCAGGGGCAGGACGCAGCAGGGCCCCTGCCCCTGGCCAGCCTTGCCCAGACCTTCCTGGCCTCCGGGGGTACTGCCCCACCAAGGGGCAGGCTGCGGGGACTGGGTCCAGACATGCTCGGGCGCCTCCCCTGGCTCATCCCCACTGGTGCCTTTCCCCTGGGCCTAGGCCTCGGTTGAGGCCTCCTTGGAGAGGAGGTTGCTGGCAGGGGCTGTCTCCACACTGCAAGGTGCTGGAGCTCAGAGGGCCTCGTCAGAGGGAAGGGACCAGTAAGGGGCTGGATGCCCAAGACGTCTTTGGCCCAGCATCCTCAGGGCAGCAGGGAGAGCAAGAGGCCCAACTTGCCCCTAGGTCGGCTCTGCCCCTTCCCACACAGGCGGCCAACCCAGCAGCTGCCTGCCAGACTCTGGCTCCCCCAAGCTCTCTGCCGGTGCAGGGGACAGGAACAGACGTGGGCATGTGGTTCTGCCTTGGCCAGGGAGTGTGTTCCCCGTGCCTTGCCCCCAGGCTCAGGGGCAAGGGCCCGGAGAGAGAACCACCCCAAGGCGCTTTTCTCCCGGGCTTGGGAGCATTGTGCGAGCCTGGCGTGAACAGCGGGCGGGAGTGTTAGCAAACAGGACTTTGGAGGCAGCCGGGGAGGTCTTCCAGTGGGAGAGGGCCGGTTGTGCTCAGAGGCCCCACAGGCCAGGGGCAGGACCCAGCAGGGCCCCTGCCCCTGGCCAGCCTTACCCAGACCTTCCTGGCCTCCGGGGGTACTGCCCCACCAAGGGGCAGGCTGCGGGGACTGGGTCCAGACATGCTCGGGCGCCTCCCCTGGCTCATCCCCGCTGGTGCCTTTCCCCTGGGCCTAGGCCTCGGTTGAGGCCTCCTTGGAGAGGAGGTTGCTGGCAGGGGCTGTCTCCACACTGCAAGGTGCTGGAGCTCAGAGGGCCTCGTCAGAGGGAAGGGACCAGTAAGGGGCTGGATCCCCAAGACGTCTTTGGCCCAGCAGCCTCAGGGCAGCAGGGAGAGCAAGAGGCCCAACTTGCCCCTAGGGCGGCTCTGCCCCTTCCCACACAGGCGGCCAACCCAGCAGCTGCCTGACAGACTCTGGCTCCCCCAAGCTCTCTGCCGGTGCAGGGGACAGGAACAGACGTGGGCATGTGGTTCTGCCTTGGCCTGGGACTGTGTTCCCCATGCCTTGCCCCCAGGCTCAGGGGAAAGGGCCCGGAGAGAGCACCACCCCGAAGCGCTTTTCTCCCGGGCTTGGGAGCATTGTGCAAGTCTGGCGTGAACAGCGGGTGGGAGTGTTGGCAAACAGGACTTTGGAGGCAGCCGGGGAGGTCTTCCAGTGGGAGAGGGCCGGTTGTGCTCAGAGGCCCCACAGGCCAGGGGCAGGACCCAGCAGGTCCCCTGCCCCTGGTCAGACTTGCCCAGACCTTCCTGGCCTCCAGGGGTACTGCCCCACCAAGGGGCAGGCTGCGGGGACTGGGTCCAGACATGCCCGGGCGCCTCCCCAGGCTCATCCCCGCTGGTGCTTTTCCCCTGGGCCTAGGCCTCGGTTGAGGCCTCCTTGGAGAGGAGATTGCTGGCAGGTGCTGTCTCCACACTGCAAGGTGCTGGAGCTCAGAGGGCCTCGTCAGAGGGAAGGGACCAGCAAAGGGCTGGATGCCCAAGACGTCTTTGGCCCAGCAGTCTCAGGGCAGCAGGGAGAGCAAGAGGCCCAACTTGCCCCTAGGTCGGCTCTGCCCCTTCCCACACAGGCGGCCAGCCCAGCACCTGCCTGAGAGACTCTGGCTCCCCCGAGCTCTCTGCCGGTGTAGGGGGCAGGAACAGACGTGTTCATGTCGTTCTGTCTTGGCCTGGGAATGTGTTCCCCCTGCCTGGCCCGCAGGCTTAGGGGCAAGGGCCCGGAGAGAGCACCACCCCGAAGCGCTTTTCTCCCGGGCTTGGGAGCATTGTGCGTGCCTGGCGGGAACAGCGGGCGGGAGTGCTTGCAAACCGGCCTTTGGAGGCAGACGGGGAGGTCTTCCAGCGCGAGAGTGTCGGTTGTGCTCAGACGTCCAACAGGCCAGAGGCAGGACCCAGCACTGTCCCTGCCCCTGGCAGCCTTGCACAGACCTTCATGGCCTCCGGGGGTACTGCCCCACCAAGGGGCAGGCTGCGGGGACTGGGTCCAGACATGCCCGGGCGCCTCCCCAGGCTCATCCCCGCTGGTGTCTTTCCCCTAGGCCTAGGCCTCGGTTGAGGCCTCATTGGAGAGGAGGTTGCTGGCAGGGGCTGTCTCCACACTGCAAGGTGCTGGAGCTCAGAGGGCCTCGTCAGAGGGAAGGGACCAGCAAGGGGCTGGATGCCCAAGACCTCTTTGGCCCAGCAGCCTCAGGGCAGCAGGGAGAGGAAGAGGCCCAACTTGCCCCTAGGTCGGCTCTAACCCTTCCCACACAGGCGGCCAGCCCAGCACCTGCCTGACAGACTCTGGCTCCCCAGAGCTCTCTGCCGGTGCAGGGGTCAGGAACAGACGTGTGCATGTGGTTCTGCCTTGGTCTGGGAGTGTGGACCCACTGCCTGGCCCCCAAGCTCAGGGGCAAGGGCCCGGAGAGAGCACCACCCCGAAGCGCTTTTCTCCCGGGCTTGGGAGCATTGTGCGAGCCTGGCGTGAACAGCGGGCGGGAGTGTTTGCAAACTGGACTTTGGAGGCAGCTGGGGAGGTCTTCCAGTGGGAGAGGGCCGGTTGTGCTCAGAGGCCTCACAGGCCAGGGGCAGGACCCAGCAGGGCCCCTGCCCCTGGCCAGCCTTGCCCAGACCTTCCTGGCCTCCGGGGGTACTGCCCCACCAAGGGGCAGGCTGCGGGGACTGGGTCCAGACATGTCCGTGCGCCTCCCCAGGATCATCCCCGCTGGTGCTTTTCCCCTGGGCGTAGGCCTCGGTTGAGGCCTCTTTGGAGAGGAGGTTGCTGGCAGGGGCTGTCTCCACACTGCAAGGTGCTGGAGCTCAGAGGGCCTCGTCAGAGGGAAGGGACCAGCAAAGGGCTGGATGCCCAAGACCTCTTTGACCCAGCAGCCTCAGGGCAGCAGGGAGAGCAAGAGGCCCAACTTGCCCCTAGGTCGGCTCTGCCCCTTCCCACACAGGCGGCCAGCCCAGCAGCTGCCTGACAGACTTTGGCTCCCCCGAGCTCTCTGCCGGTGCATGGGGCAGGAACAGACGTGTGCATGTCGTTCTGCCTTGGCCTGGGAGTGTGGACACCCTGCCTGGCCCCCAGGCTCAGGGGAAAGGGCCCGGAGAGAGCACCACCCCGAGGCGATTTTCTCCCAGGCTTGGGAGCGTTGTGCGCCCTTGGTTGGAACAGTGGGCGGGAGTGCTTGCAAACCGGCCTTTGGAGGCAGCCGGGGACGTCTTCCAGTGGGAGAGGGCCGGTTGTGCTCAGAGGCCCCACAGGCCAGGGGCAGGACCCAGCAGGTCCCCTGCCCCTCGCCAGCCTTTCCCAGACCTTCCTCGCCTCCGGGGGTACTGCCCCACCAAGGGGCAGGCTGCGGGGACTGGGTCCATACATGCCCGGGCGCCTCCCCAGGCTCATCCCCGCTGGTGCCTTTCCCCTGTGCCTAGGCCTCGGTTTAGGCCTCCTTGGAGAGGAGGTTGCTGGCAGGGGCTGTCTCCACACTGCAAGGTGCTGGAGCTCAGAGGGCCTCGTCAGAGGGAAGGGACCAGCAAGGGGTTGGATGCCCAAGACCTCTTTGGCCCAGCAGCCTCAGGGCAGCAGGGAGGGCAAGAGGCCCAACTTGCCCCTAGGTCGGCTCTGCCACTTCCCACACAGGCGGCCAGCCCAGCAGCTGCCTGACAGACTCTGGCTCCCCCGAGCTCTCTGCCGGTGCAGGGGGCAGGAACAGACGTGTGCATGTGGTTCTGACTTGGCCTGGGAGTGTGGACACCGTGCCTTGACCCCAGGCTCAGGGGCAAGGGCCCGGAGAGAGCACCACCCTGAAGCGCTTTTCTCCCGGGCTTGGGAGCATTGTGCACGCCTGCTGGGAACAGTGGGCGGGAGCGCTTGCAAACCGGCCTTTGGAGGCAGCCGGGGAGGTCTTCCAGTGGGAGAGGGCCGGTTGTGCTCAGAGGCCCCACAGGCCAGGGGCAGGACGCAGCAGGGCCCCTGCCCCTGGCCAGCCTTGCCCAGACCTTCCTGGCCTCCGGGGGTACTGCCCCACCAAGGGGCAGGCTGCGGGGACTGGGTCCAGACATGCTCGGGCGCCTCCCCTGGCTCATCCCCACTGGTGCCTTTCCCCTGGGCCTAGGCCTCGGTTGAGGCCTCCTTGGAGAGGAGGTTGCTGGCAGGGGCTGTCTCCACACTGCAAGGTGCTGGAGCTCAGAGGGCCTCGTCAGAGGGAAGGGACCAGTAAGGGGCTGGATGCCCAAGACGTCTTTGGCCCAGCATCCTCAGGGCAGCAGGGAGAGCAAGAGGCCCAACTTGCCCCTAGGTCGGCTCTGCCCCTTCCCACACAGGCGGCCAACCCAGCAGCTGCCTGCCAGACTCTGGCTCCCCCAAGCTCTCTGCCGGTGCAGGGGACAGGAACAGACGTGGGCATGTGGTTCTGCCTTGGCCAGGGAGTGTGTTCCCCGTGCCTTGCCCCCAGGCTCAGGGGCAAGGGCCCGGAGAGAGAACCACCCCAAGGCGCTTTTCTCCCGGGCTTGGGAGCATTGTGCGAGCCTGGCGTGAACAGCGGGCGGGAGTGTTAGCAAACAGGACTTTGGAGGCAGCCGGGGAGGTCTTCCAGTGGGAGAGGGCCGGTTGTGCTCAGAGGCCCCACAGGCCAGGGGCAGGACCCAGCAGGGCCCCTGACCCTGGCCAGCCTTGCCCAGACCTTCCTGGCCTCCGGGGGTACTGCCCCACCAAGGGGCAGGCTGCGGGGACTGGGTCCAGACATGTCCGGGCGCCTCCCCAGGCTCATCCCCGCTGGTGCCTTTCCCCTGGGCCTAGGCCTCGGTTGAGGCCTCCTTGGAGAGGAGGTTGCTGGCAGGGGCTGTCTCCACACTGCAAGGTGCTGGAGATCAGAGGGCCTCGTCAGAGGGAAGGGACCAGCAAAGGGCTGGATGCCCAAGACCTCTTTGACCCAGCAGCCTCAGGGCAGCAGGGAGAGCAAGAGGCCCAACTTGCCCCTAGGTCGGCTCTGCCCCGTCCCACACAGGCGGCCAGCCCAGCAGCAGCCTGGCAGTCTCTGGCTCCCCCGAGCTCTCTGCCGGTGTAGGGGGCAGGAACAGACGTGTGCATGTCGTTCTGCCTTGGCCTGGGAGTGTGTTCCCCCTGCCTGGCCCCCAGGCTCAGGGGCAAGGGCCCGGAGAGAGCACCACCCCGAAGCGCTTTTCTCCCGGGCTTGGGAGCATTGTGCGTGCCTGGCGGGAACAGCGGGCGGGAGTGCTTGCAAACCGGCCTTTCGAGGCAGACGGGGAGGTCTTCCAGCGGGAGAGTGCTGGCTGTGCTCAGACGCCCCACAGGCCAGGGGCAGGACCCAGCAGTGTCCCTGCCCCTGGCAGCCTTGCCCAGACCTTCCTGGCCTCCGGGGGTACTGCCCCACCAAGGGGCAGGCTGCGGGGACTGGGTCCAGACATGCCCGGGCGCCTCCCCAGGCTCATCCCCGCTGGTGCCATTCCCCTGGGCCTAGGCCTCGGTTGAGGACTCCTTGGAGAGGAGGTTGCTGGCAGGGGCTGTCTCCACACTGCAAGGTGCTGGAGCTCAGAGGGCCTCGTCCGAGGGAAGGGACCAGCAAAGGGCTGGATGCCCAAGACGTCTTTGGCCCAGCAGCCTCAGGGCAGCAGGGAGAGCAAGAGGCCCAACTTGCCCCTAGGTCGGCTCTGCCCCTTCCCACACAGGCGGCCAGCCCAGCAGCTGCCTGACAGACTCTGGCTCCCCCGAGCTCTCTGCCGGTGCAGGGGGCAGATCAGACGTGTGCATGTGGTTCTGCCTTGTCCTGGGAGTGTGGACACCGTGCCTTGACCCCAGGCTCAGGGGCAAGGGCCCGGAGAGAGCACCACCCTGAAGCGCTTTTCTCCCGGGCTTGGGAGCATTGTGCACGCCTGCTGGGAACAGTGGGCGGGAGCGCTTGCAAACCGGCCTTTGGAGGCAGCCGGGGAGGTCTTCCAGTGGGAGAGGGCCAGTTGTGCTCAGAGGCCCCACAGGCCAGGGGCAGGACCCAGCAGGGCCCCTGCCCCTGGCCAGCCTTGCCCAGACCTTCCTGGCCTCCGGGGGTACTGCCCCACCAAGGGGCAGGCTGCGGGGCCTGTGTCCAGACATGCCCGGGCGCCTCCCCAGGCTCATCCCCGCTGGTGCCTTTCCCCTGGGCCTAGGCCTCGGTTGAGGCCTCCTTGGAGAGGAGGTTGCTGGCAGGGGCTGTCTCCACACTGCAAGGTGCTGGAGCTCAGAGGGCCTCGTCAGAGGGAAGGGACCAGTAAGGGGCTGGATGCCCAAGACCTCTTTGGCCCAGCAGCCTCAGGGCAGCAGGGAGAGCAAGAGGCCCAACTTGCCCCTAGGTCGGCTCTGCCCCTTCCCACAAAGGCGGCCAGCCCAGCAGCTGCCTGACAGACTCTGGCTCCCCCGAGCTCTCTGCCGATGCAGGGGTCAGGAACAGACGTGTGCATGTGGTTCTGCCTTGGCCTGGGACTGTGGACCCCCTGCCTGGCCCCCAGGCTCAGGGGCAAGGGCCCGGAGAGAGCACCACCCCGAAGCGCTTTTCTCCCGGGCTTGGGAGCATTGTGCGCGCTTGGTGGGAACAGTGGGCGGGAGTGCGTTCAAAACGGCCTTTGGAGGCAGCCGGGGAGGTCTTCCAGTGGGAGAGGGCCGGTTGTGCTCAGAGGCCCCACAGGCCAGGGGCAGGACCCAGCAGGTCCCCTGCCCCTGGTCAGCCTTGCCCAGACCTTCCTGGCCTCCAGGGGTACTGCCCCACCAAGGGGCAGGCTGCGGGGACTGGGTCCAGACATGCCCGGGCACCTCCCCAGGCTCATCCCCGCTGGTGCCTTTCCCCTGGGCCTAGGCCTCGGTTGAGGCCTCATTGGAGAGGAGATTGCTGGCAGGTGCTGTCTCCACACTGCAAGGTGCTGGAGCTCAGAGGGCCTCGTCAGAGGGAAGGGACCAGCAAAGGGCTGGATGCCCAAGACGTCTTTGGCCCAGCAGCCTCAGGGCAGCAGGGAGAGCAAGAGGCCCAACTTGCCCCTAGGTCGGCTCTGCCCCTTCCCACACAGGCGGCCAGCCCAGCACCTGCCTGAGAGACTCTGGCTCCCCCGAGCTCTCTGCCGGTGTAGGGGGCAGGAACAGACGTGTTCATGTCGTTCTGTCTTGGCCTGGGAGTGTGTTCCCCCTGCCTGGCCCGCAGGCTTAGGGGCAAGGGCCCGGAGAGAGCACCACCCCGAAGCGCTTTTCTCCCGGGCTTGGGAGCATTGTGCGAGCCTGGCGTGAACAGCGGGCGGGAGTGTTTGCAAACAGGACTTTGGAGGCAGCCGTGGAGGTCTTCCAGTGGGAGAGGGCCGGTTGTGCTCAGAGGCCTCACAGGCCAGGGGCAGGACCCAGCAGGTCCCCTGCCCCTGGCCAGCCATGCCCAGTCCTTCCTGGCCTCCGGGGGTACTGCCCCACCAAGGGGAAGGCTGCGGGGTCTGGGTCCAGACATGCCCGGGCGCCTCCCCAGGCTCATCCCCGCTGGTGCCTTTCCCCTGGGCATAGGCCTCGGTTGATGCCTCCTTGGAGAGGAGGTTGCTGGCAGGGGCTGTCTCCACACTGCAAGGTGCTGGAGCTCAGAGGGCCTCGTCAGAGGGAAGGGACCAGCAAGGGGCTGGATGCCCAAGACCTCTTTGGCCCAGCAGCCTCAGGGCAGCAGGGAGAGCAAGAGGCCCAACTTGCCCCTAGGTCGGCTCTGCCCCTTCCCACACAGGCAGCCAACCCAGCAGCTGCCTGATAGACTCTGGCTCCCCCGAGCTCTCTGCCGGTTCAGGGGTCAGGAACAGACGTGTGCATGTGGTTCTGCCTTGGTCTGGGAGTGTGGACCCACTGCCTGGACCCCAGGCTCAGGGGCAAGGGCCCGGAGAGAGCAACACCCCGAAGCGCTTTTCTCCTGGCCTTGGGAGCGTTGTGCGTGCCTGGCGGGAACAGCGGGCGGGAGTGTTGGCAAACCCGCCTTTGAAGGTGCCGGGGAGGTCTTCCAGTGGGAGAGGGCCGGTTGTGCTCAGAGGCCCCACAGGCCAGGGGCAGGACCCAGCAGGGACCCTGCCCCTGGCCAGCCTTGCCCAGACCTTCCTGGCCTCCGGGGGTACTGCCCCACCAAGGGGCAGGCTGCGGGGACTGGGTCCTGATATGCCCGTGCGCCTCCACTGGCTCATCCCCGCTGGTGCCTTTCCCCTGGGCCTAGGCCTCGGTTGAGGCCTCCTTGGAGAGGAGGTTGCTGGCAGGGTCTGTCTCCACACTGCAAGGTGCTGGAGCTCAGAGGGCCTCGTCAGAGGGAAGGGACCAGCAAGGGGCTGGATGCCCAAGACCTCTTTGGCCCAGCAGCCTCAGGGCAGCAGGGAGAGCAAGAGGCCCAACTTGCCCCTAGGGCGGCTCTGCCCCTTCCCACACAGGCGGCCAGCCCAGCAGCTGCCTGACAGACTCTGGCTCCCCCCAGCTCTCTGCCGGTGGAGGGGGCAGGAACAGACGTGTGCATATTGTTGTGCCTTGGCCTGGGACTGTGGACCCCCTGCCTGGCCCCCAGGCTCAGGGGCAAGGGCCCGGATAGACCACCACCCCGAAGCGCTTTTCTCCCGGGCTTGGGAGCATTGTGCGCGCCTGGCGGGAACAGTGGGCGGGAGTGCTTGCAAACCGGCCTTTGGAGGCAGCTGGGGAGGTCTTCCAGTGGGAGAGGGCCGGTTGGGCTCAGAGGCCCCACAGGCCAGGGGCAGGACCCAGCAGGGCCCCTGCCCCTGGCCAGCCTTGCCCAGACCTTCCTGGCCTCCGGGGGTACTGCCCCACCAAGGGGCAGGCTGCGGGGACAGGGTCCAGACATGCCCGGGCGCCTCCCCTGGCTCAACCCCGCTGGTGCCTTTCCCCTGGGCCTAGGCCTCGGTTGAGGCCTCCTTGGAGAGGAGATTGCTGGCAGGGGCTGTCTCCACACTGCAAGGTGCTGGAGCTCAGAGGGCCTCGTCAGAGGGAAGGGACCAGTAAGGGGCTGGATGCCCAAGACGTCTTTGGCCCTGCAGCCTCAGGGCAGCAGGGAGAGCAAGAGGCCCAACTTGCCCCTAGGTCGGCTCTGCCCCTTCCCACACAGGCGGCCAGCCCAGCAGCTGCCTGAGAGACTCTGGCTCCCCCGAGCTCTCTGCCGGTGCAGGGGACAGGAACAGACGTGTGCATGTGTTTCTGCCTTGGTCTGGGAGTGTGTTCCCCCTGCCTTGCCCACAGGCTCAGGGGCAAGGGCCCGGAGAGAGCACCACCCCGAAGCGCTTTTCTCCCGGGCTTGGGAGCATTGTGCGCGCCTGGCGGGAACAGTGGGCGGGAGTGCTTGCAAACCGGCCTTTGGAGGCAGCCGGGGAGGTCTTCCAGTGGGAGAGGGCCGGTTGTGCTCAGAGGCCCCACAGGCCATGGGGAGGACCCAGCAGGGCCCCTGCCCCTGGCCAGCCTTGCCCAGATCTTCCTGGCCTCCGGGGGTACTGCCCCACCAGGGGCAGGCTGCGGGGACTGGGTCCAGACATGCCTGGGCGCCTCCCCAGGCTCATCCCCGCTGGTGCCTTTCCCCTGGGCCTAGGCCTCGGTTGAGGCCTCCTTGGAGAGGATGTTGCTGGCAGGGGCTGTCTCCACACTGCAAGGTGCTGGAGCTCAGAGGGCCTCGTCAGAGGGAAGGGACCAGCAAGGGGCTGGATGCCCAAGACCTCTTTGGCCCAGCAGCCTCAGGGCAGCAGGGAGAGCAAGAGGCCCAACTTGCCCCTAGGTCGGCTCTGCCCCTTCCCACACAGGCGGCCAGCCCAGCACCTGCCTGACAGACTCTGGCTCCCCCGAACTCTCTGCCGGTGCAGGGGTCAGGAACAAACGTGTGCATGTGGTTCTGCCTTGGTCTGGGAGTGTGGACCAACTGCCTGGACCCCAGGCTCAGGGGCAAGGGCCCGAGGAGAGCACCACCCCGAAGCGCTTTTCTCCCGGGCTTGGGAGCATTGTGCGTGCCTGGCGGGAACAGCGGGCGGGAGTGTTGGCAAACTGGCCTTTGGAGGGAGCCGGGGAGTTCTTCCAGTGGGAGAGGGCCGGTTGTGCTCAGAGGCCCCACAGGCCAGGGGCAGGACCCAGCAGGGCCCCTGCCCCTGGCCAGCCTTGCCCAGACCGTCCTGGCCTCCGGGGGTACTGCCCCACCAAGGGGCAGGCTGCGGGGACTGGGTCCAGACATGCCCGGGCGCCTCCCCAGGCTCATCCCCGCTGGTGCCTTTCCCCTGGGCCTAGGCCTCGGTTGAGGCCTCCTTGGAGAGGAGGTTGCTGGCAGGGGCTGTCTCCACACTGCAAGGTGCTGGAGCTCAGAGGACCTCGTCAGCGGGAAGGGACCAGCAAGGGGCTGGATGCCCAAGACCTCTTTGGCCCAGCAGCCTCAGGGCAGCAGGGAGAGGAAGAGGCCCAACTTGCCCCTAGGTCGGCTCTGCCCCTTCCCACACAGGCGGCCAGCCCAGCACCTGCCTGACAGACTCTGGCTCCCCCGAGCTCTCTGCCGGTGGAGGGGGCAGGAACAGACGTGTGCATGTGGTTCTGCCTTGGTCTGGGAGTGTGGACCCACTGCCTGGCCCCCAGGCTCAGGGGCAAGGGCCCGGAGAGAGCACCACCCCGAAGCGCTTTTCTCCCGGGCTTGGGAGCATTGTGCGAGCCTGGCGTGAACAGCGGGCGGGAGTGTTTGCAAACAGGACTTTGGAGGCAGCTGGGGAGGTCTTCCAGTGGGAGAGGGCCGGTTGTGCTCAGAGGCCTCACAGGCCAGGGGCAGGACCCAGCAGGGACCCTACCCCTGGCCAGCCTTGCCCAGACCTTCCTGGCCTCCGGGGGTGCTGCCCCACCAAGGGGCAGGCTGCGGGGACTGGGTCCAGACATGTCCGTGCGCCTCCCCAGGATCATCCCCGCTGGTGCTTTTCCCCTGGGCGTAGGCCTCGGTTGAGGCCTCTTTGGAGAGGAGGTTGCTGGCAGGGGCTGTCTCCACACTGCAAGGTGCTGGAGCTCAGAGGGCCTCGTCAGAGGGAAGGGACCAGCAAAGGGTTGGATGCCCAAGACCTCTTTGACCCAGCAGCCTCAGGGCAGCAGGGAGAGCAAGAGGCCCAACTTGCCCCTAGGTCGGCTCTGCCCCGTCCCACACTGGCAGCCAGCCCAGCAGCAGCCTGGCAGTCTCTGGCTCCCCCGAGCTCTCTGCCGGTGTAGGGGGCAGGAACAGACGTGTGCATGTCGTTCTGCATTGGCCTGGGAGTGTGTTCCAACTGCCTGGCCCCCAGGCTCAGGGGCAAGGGCCCGGAGAGAGCACCACCCCGAAGCGCCTTTCTCCCGGGCTTGGAAGCATTGTGCGTGCCTGGCGGGAACAGCGGACGGGAGTGCTTGCAAACCGGCCTTTGGAGGCAGACGGGGAGGTCTTCCAGCGGGAGAGTGCCGGTTGTGCTCAGACGCCCCACAGGCCAGGGGCACGACCCAGCAGGGCCCCTGCCCCTCGCAGCCTTGCCCAGACCTTCCTGGCCTCCGGGGGTACTGCCCCACCAAGGGGCAGGCTGCGGGGACTGGGTCCAGACATGCCCGTGCGCCTCCACTGGCTCATCTCCGCTGGTGCCTTTCCCCTGGGCCTAGGCCTCGGTTGAGGCCTCCTTGGAGAGGAGGTTGCTGGCAGGGGCTGTCTCCACACTGCAAGGTGCTGGAGCTCAGAGGGCGTCGTCAGAGGGAAGGGACCAGCAAGGGGCTGGATGCCCAAGACCTCTTTGGCCCAGCAGCCTCAGGGCAGCAGGGAGAGCAAGAGGCCCAACTTGCCCCTAGGTCGGCTCTGCCCCTTCCCACACAGGCGGCCAGCCCAGCAGCTGCCTGACAGACTCTGGCTCCCCCCAGCTCTCTGCCGGTGGAGGGGGCAGGAACAGACGTGTGCATGTGGTTCTGCCTTGGCCTGGGACTGTGGATCCCCTGCCTGGCCCCCAGGCTCAGGGGCAGGGGCCCGGAGAGACCACCACCCCAAAGCGCTTTTCTCCGGGGTTTTGGAACATTGTGTGTGCCTGGCGGGAACAGCGAGTGGGAATGCTTGCAAACCGGCCTTTGGGGGCAGCCGGGGAGGTCCTCCATGGTCCCTGAGAGAACACCACCCCGAAGCGCTTTTCTCACGGTCTTGGGAGCATTGTGCGCGGCTGGCGGGAACAGCGGGCATGAGTGCTTGCAAACTGTCCTTTGGAGGCAGCCGGGGAGGTCTTCCAAGGGCCGGACTGATCACCACCCCAAAATGCTTTTCTCTCGGGCTTGGGAGCATTGTGCGCGGCCGTCGGGAACAACGGACATGAATGCTTGCAAACCGGCCTTTGGAGGCAGCCCGGGAGGTCTTCCAAGGGCCCGGAGAGAGCACCACCCCAAAATGCTTTTCTCCCGGGCTTGGGAGCATTGTGCGTGGCTGGCGGAAGCAGCGGGAATGAGTACTTACAAACCGGCCTTTGGAGGCAGCCGGGGAGGTCTTGAAAGTGCCCGGAGAGAGCACCACCCCGAAGCGCTTTTCTCCCGGGCTTGGGAACATTGTGCGCGGCTGGCGGGAACAGCAGGCAGGACTGCTTGCAAACTGGCCTTTGGAGGCAGCCGGGGAGGTCTTCCAAGGGCCCGGAGTGAGCACCACCCCAAAATGCTTTTCTCCCGGGCTTGGGAGCATTGTGCGCGGCTGGTGGAAACAACGGGCATGAGTGCTTGCAAACCGGCCTTTGGAGGCAGCCGGGGACGTCTTCCAAGGGCCCGGAGAGAGCACCACCCCGAAGCGCTTTTCTCCCGGGCTTGGGAGCATTGTGCGTGGCTGGCGGGAACAGCAGGCAGGACTGCTTGCAAACTAGCCTTTGGAGGCAGCCGGGGAGGTCTTCCAAGGGCCCGGAGTGAGCACCACCCCAAAATGCTTTTCTCCCGGGCTTGGGAGCATTGTGCGCGGCTGGTGGGAACAACGGGCATGAGTGCTTGCAAACCGGCCTTTGGAGGCAGCCGGGGACGACTTCCAAGGGCCCGGAGAGATCACCACCCCGAAGCACTTTTCTCCCGGGCTTGGGAGCATTGTGCGTGGCTGGCGGGAACAGCAGGAAGGAGTCCTTGCAAACCGGCCTTTGGAGGCAGCGGGGGAGGTCTTCCAAGGGCCTGTAGAGAGCACCACCCCGAAGCGCTTTTCTCCCGGGCTTGGGAGTATTGTGCGCGGGTGGCAGGAACAGCAGGCAGGAGTGCTTGAAAACCGGCCTTTGCAGGCAGCCGGGGAGGTCTTCCAGGGCCCGGTGTGAGCACCACCCCAAAAAGCTTTTCTCCCGGGCTTGGGAGCATTGTGCGCGGCTGGTGGGAACAGCGGGCATGAGTGCTTGCAAACTGGCCACTGGAGGCAGCCGGGGAGGTCTTCCAAGTGCCTGTAGAGAACACCACCCCAAAATGCTTCTCTCCCGGGCTTGGGAGCATTGTGCGTGGCTGGCGGGAACAGCAGGAAGGAGTCCTTGCAAACCGGCCTTTGGAGGCAGCCGGGGAGGTCTTCCAAGGGCCTGTAGAGAGCACCACCCCGAAGCGCTTTTCTCCCGGGCTTGGGAGCATTGTGCGCAGGTGGCGGGAACAGCAGGCAGCAGTGCTTGCAAACTGGCCATTGGAGGCAGCCGGGGAGGTCTTCAAAGGGCCCGGAGTGAGCACCACCCCAAAATGCTTTTCTCCCGGGCTTGGGAGCATTGTGCGTGGCTGGCGGGAACAGCAGGAAGGAGTCCTTGCAAACCGGCCTTTGGAGGCAGCCGGGGACGTCTTCCAAGGGCCCGGAGAGAGCACCACCCCGAAGCGCTTTTCTTCCGCGCTTGGGAGCATTCTGCGCGGGTGGCGGGAACAGCAGGCAGGAGTGCTTGAAAACCGTCCTTTGGAGGCAGCCGGGGAGGTCTTCCAGGGCCCGGTGTGAGCACCACCCCAAAATGCTTTTCTCCCGGGCTTGGGAGCATTGTGCGCGGATGGCGGGAACAGCAGGAAGGAGTCCTTGCAAACCGGCCTTTGGAGGCAGCCGGGGAGGTCTTCCAAGGGCCTGTAGAGAGCACCACCCCGAAGCGCTTTTCTCCCAGGCTTGGGAGCACTGTGCGCGGGTGGCGGGAACAGCAGGCAGGAGTGCTTGAAAACCGTCCTTTGGAGGCAGCCGGGGAGGTCTTCCAGGGCCCGGTGTGAGCACCACCCCAAAATGCTTTTCTCCCGGGCTTGGGAGCATTGTGCGCGGATGGCGGGAACAGCGAGTGGGAGTGCTTCCAAACCGGCCTTTGGGGGCACCCCGGGAGGTCTTCCATGGGCACGGAGAGAACACCACCCCGAAGCGCTTTTCTCCGGGGTTTTGGAGGATTGTGAGTGGCTGGCGGGAACAGCGAGTGGGAGTGCTTGCAAACCGGCCTTTGGGGGCAGCCAGGGAGGTCCTCCATTGGCACGGAGAGAACACCACCCCGAAGCGCTTTTCTCCCAGGCTTGGGAGCATTGTGCGAGGCTGGCGGGAACAGCGGGCGGGAGTGCTTGCAAACCGGCCTTTGGAGGCAGCTTGGGAGGTCTTCCAAGGGCCCGGAGAGAGCACCATCCCGAAGCACTTTTCTCACGGAATTGGGAGCATTGTTCGCGGCTGTCGGGAACAGAGGACATGAGTGCTTGCAAACCGGCCTTTAGAGGCAGCCGGGGAGTCTTCCAAGGGCCCGGAGAGAGACCACCTCAAAATGCTTTTCTCCCGGGCTTGGGAGCATTGTGTGCGGCTGGCGGGTCAGCGGGAGGGAGTTCTTGAAAACCAGCCTTTGGAGGCAGCCGGGGAGGTCTTCCAAGGGCTGGGAGAGAGCACCACCCCGAAGCGCTTTTCTCCCGGGCTTGGGAGCATTGTGCGCGGCTGGCGGGAACAGCGGGATTGAGTGCTTGCAAACCGGCCTTTGGAGGCAGCCGGGGAGGTCTTCCAAGGGCCGGGAGAGAGCACCACCCCGAAGCGCTTTTCTCCTAGGCTTGGGAGCATTGTGCGCGGCTGGCGGGAACAGCGGGCATGAGTGCTTGCAAACCGGCCTTTGGAGACAAACGGGGAGGTCTTCCAAGGGCCCGTAGAGAGCACCACCCCGAAGCGCTTTTCTCCCGTGATTGGGAGCATTGTGTGCGGCTGGCGGGACAGCGGGAGGGAGTACTTGAAATCCAGCCTTTGGAGGCAGCCGGGGAGGTCTTCCAAGGGCCGGGAGAGAGCACCACCCTGAAGGGCTTTTCTCCTGGGCTTGGAGCATTTGCACCGATGGCGGGAACAGCGAGTGGGAGTGCTTGCAAACCGGCATTTGGGGGCAGCCCGGGAGGTCTTTCTTGGGCCCAGAGAGAACACCACCCCGAAACGCTTTTCTCCCGGGCTTGGGAGCATTGTGCGCGGGTGGCGGGAACAGCAGGCAGAAGTGCTTGCAAACCGGCCTTGGAGGCAGCCGGGGAGGTCTTCCAAAGCCCGGAGTGAGCACCACCCCAAAATGCTTTTCTCCCGGGCTTGGGAGCATTGTGCGCAGCTGGCGTGAACAGCGGGATTGAGTGCTTGCAAACCAGCCTTTGGAGGCAGCCGGGGAGGTCTTCCAGCGGGAGAGTGCCAGTTGTTCTCAGAGGCCCCACAGGCCAGGGGCAGGACCCAGCAGTGTCCCTGCCTCTGGCAGCCTTGCCCAGACCTTCCTGGCCTCCGGGGGTACTACCCCACCAAGGGGCAGGCTGCGGGGCCTGGGTCCAGACATGCCCGGGCGCCTCCCCAGGCTCATCCCCGCTGGTGCCTTTCCCCTGGGCCTAGGCCTCGGTTGAGGCCTCCTTGGAGAGGAGGTTGCCGGCAGGGGCTGTCTGCACACTGCAAGGTGCTGGAGCTCAGAGGGCCTCGTCAGAGGGAAAGGACCAGCAAAGGGCTGGATGCCCAAGACCTCTTTGACCCAGCAGCCTCAGGGCAGCAGGGAGAGCAAGAGGCCCAACTTGCCCCTAGGTCGGCTCTACCCCGTCCCACACAGGCAGCCAGCCCAGCAGCAGCCTGGCAGTCTCTGGCTCCCCCGAACTCTCTGCCGGTGTAGGGGGCAGGAACAGACGTGTGCATGTCGTTCTGCCTTGGCCTGGGAGTGTGTTCCCCCTGCCTGTCCCCCAGGCTCAGGGGCAAGGGCCCGGAGAGAGCACCACCCCGAAGCGCTTTTCTCCCGGGCTTGGGAGCATTGTGCGTGCCTGGCGGGAACAGCGGGCGGGAGTGCTTGCAAACCGGCCGTTGGAGGCAGCCGGGGAGGTCTTCCAGCGGGAGAGTGCCGGTTGTGCTCAGACGCCCCACAGGCCAGGGGCAGGACCCAGCAGTGTCCCTGCCCCTGGCAGCCTTGCCCAGACCCTCCTGGCCTCCGGGGGTACTGCCCCACCAAGGGGCAGGCTGCGGGGACTGGGTCCAGACATGTCCGGGCACCTCCCCAGGCTCATCCCCGCTGGTGCCTTTCCCCTGGGCCTAGGCCTCAGTTGAGGCCTCCTTGGAGAGGAGGTTGCTGGCAGGGGCTGTCTCCACACTGCAAGGTGCTGGAGCTCAGAGGGCCTCGTCAGAGGGAAGGGACCAGCAAGGGGCTGGATGCCCAAGACCTCTTTGGCCCAGCAGCCTCAGTGCAGCAGGGAGAGCAAGAGGCCCAACTTGCCCCTAGGTCGGCTCTGCCCCTTCCCACACAGGAGGCCAGCCCAGCAGCTGCCTGACAGACTCTGGCTCCCCCAAGCTCTCTGCCGGTGCAGGGGGCAGATCAGACGTGTGCATGTGGTTCTGCCTTGTCCTGGGAGTGTGGACACCCTGCCTTGCCCCAGGCTCAGGGGCAAGGGCCCGGAGAGAGCACCACCCTGAAGCGCTTTTCTCCCGGGCTTGGGAGCATTGTGCACGCCTGCTGGGAACAGTGGGCGGGAGCGCTTGCAAACCGGCCTTTGGAGGCAGCCGGGGAGGTCTTCCAGTGGGAGAGGGCCGGTTGTGCTCAGAGGCCCCACAGGCCAGGGGCAGGACGCAGCAGGGCCCCTGCCCCTGGCCAGCCTTGCCCAGACCTTCCTGGCCTCCGGGGGTACTGCCCCACCAAGGGGCAGGCTGCGGGGCCTGGGTCCAGACATGCCCGGGCGCCTCCCCAGGCTCATCCCCGCTGGTGCCTTTCCCCTGGGCATAGGCCTCGGTTGAGGCCTCCTTGGAGAGGAGGTTGCTGGCAGGGGCTGTCTCCACACTGCAAGGTGCTGGAGCTCAGAGGGCCTCGTCAGAGGGAAGGGACCAGCAAGGGGCTGGATGCCCAAGACCTCTTTGGCCCAGCAGCCTCAGGGCAGCAGGGAGAGCAAGAGGCCCAACTTGCCCCTAGGGCGGCTTTGCCCCTTCCCACACAGGCGGCCAACTCAGCAGCTGCCTGACAGACTCTGGCTCCCCCAAGCTCTCTGCCGGTGCAGGGGACAGGAACAGACGTGGGCATGTGGTTCTGCCTTGGCCTGGGAGTGTGTTCCCCCTGCCTTGCCCCCTGGCTCAGGGGCAAGGGCCCGGAGAGAGCACCACCCCGAAGCGCTTTTCTCCTGGCCTTGGGAGCGTTGTGCGTGCCTGGCGGAACAGCGGGCGGGAGTGTTGGCAAACCCGCCTTTGGAGGCAGCCGGGGAGGTCTTCCAGTGGGAGAGGGCCGGTTGTGCTCAGAGGCCCCACAGGCCAGGGGCAGGACCCAGCAGGGACCCTGCCCCTGGCCAGACTTGCCCAGACCTTCCTGGCCTCCGGGGGTACTGCCCCACCAAGGGGCAGGCTGCGGGGACTGGGTCCAGACATGCCCGGGCGCCTCCCCAGGCTCATCCCCGCTGGTGCCTTTCCCCTGTGCCTAGGCCTCGGTTGAGGCCTCCTTGAAGAGGAGGTTGCTGGCAGGGGCTATCTCCACACTGCAAGGTGCTGGAGCTCAGAGGGCCTCGTCAGAGGGAAGGGACCAGCAAGGGGCTGGATGCCCAAACGTCTTTGGCCCAGCAGCCTCAGGGCAGCAGGGAGAGCAAGAGGCCCAACTTGCCCCTAGGTCGGCTCTGCCCCTTCCCACACAGGCGGCCAGCCCAGCAGCTGCCTGACAGACTCTGGCTCCCCCGAGCTCTCTGCCGGTGGAGGGGGCAGGAACAGATGTGTGCATGTTGTTGTGCCTTGGCCTGGGACTGTGGATCCCCTGCCTGGCCCCCAGGCTCAGGGGCAAGGGCCCGGAGAGACCACCACCCCGAAGCGCTTTTCTCCCGGGCTTGGGAGCATTGTGCGCGCCTGGCGGGAACAGTGGGCGGGAGTGCTTGCAAACAGGACTTTGGAGGCAGCCGGGGAGGTCTTCCAGTGGGAGAGGGCCGGTTGTGCTCAGAGGCCCCACAGGCCAGGGGCAGGACCCAGCAGGGCCCCTGCACCTGGCCAGCCTTGCCCAGACCTTCCTGGCCTCCGGGGGTACTGCCCCACCAAGGGGCAGGCTGCGGGGACAGGGTCCAGACATGCCCGGGCGCCTCCCCTGGCTCAACCCCGCTGGTGCCTTTCCCCTGGGCCTAGGCCTCGGTTGAGGCCTCCTTGGAGAGGAGATTGCTGGCAGGGGCTGTCTCCACACTGCAAGGTGCTGGAGCTCAGAGGGCCTCGTCAGAGGGAAGGGACCAGTAAGGGGCTGGATGCCCAAGACGTCTTTGGCCCTGCAGCCTCAGGGCAGCAGGGAGAGCAAGAGGCCCAACTTGCCCCTAGGTCGGCTCTGCCCCTTCCCACACAGGCGGCCAGCCCAGCACCTGCCTGAGAGACTCTGGCTCCCCCGAGCTCTCTGCCGGTGCAGGGGACAGGACCAGACGTGTGCATGTGTTTCTGCCTTGGTCTGGGAGTGTGTTACCCCTGCCTTGCCCACAGGCTCAGGGGCAAGGGCCCGGAGAGAGCACCACCCCGAAGCGCTTTTCTCCCGGGCTTGGGAGCATTGTGCGTGCCTGGCGGGAAGAGCGGGCAGGAGTGTTGGCAAACTGGCCTTTGGAGGCAGCCGGGGAGGTCTTCCAGTGGGAGAGGGCCGGTTGTGCTCAGAGGCCCCACAGGCCATGGGGAGGACCCAGCAGGGCCCCTGCCCCTGGCCAGCCTTGCCCAGATCTTCCTGGCCTCCGGGGGTACTGCCCCACCAAGGGGCAGGCTGCGGGGACTGGGTCCAGACATGCCCGGGCGCCTCCCCAGGCTCATCCCTGCTGGTGCCTTTCCCCTGGGCCTAGGCCTTGGTTGAGGCCTCCTTGGAGAGGATGTTGCTGGCAGGGGCTGTCTCCACACTGCAAGGTGCTAGAGCTCAGAGGGCCTCGTCAGAGGGAAGGGACCAGCAAGGGGCTGGATGCCCAAGACCTCTTTGGCCCAGCAGCCTCAGGGCAGCAGGGAGAGCAAGAGGCCCAACTTGCCCCTAGGTCGGCTCTGCCCCTTCCCACACAGGCGGCCAGCCCAGCAGCTGCCTGACAGACTCTGGCTCCCCCGAGCTCTCTGCCGGTGCAGGGGTCAGGAACAGACGTGTGCATGTGGTTCTGCCTTGGTCTGGGAGTGTGGACCAACTGCCTGGCCCCCAGGCTCAGGGGCAAGGGCCCGAGGAGAGCACCACCCCGAAGTGCTTTTCTCCCGGGCTTGGGAGCATTGTGCGTGCCTGGCGGGAACAGCGGGCGGGAGTGTTGGCAAACTGGCCTTTGGAGTCAGCCGGGGAGTTCTTCCAGTGGGAGAGGGCCGGTTGTGCTCAGAGGCCCCACAGGCCAGGGGCAGGACCCAGCAGGGCCCCTGCCCCTGGCCAGCCTTGCCCAGACCTTCCTGGCCTCCGGGGGTACTGCCCCACCAAGGGGCAGGCTGCGGGGACTGGGTCCAGACATGCCTGGGCGCCTCCCCAGGCTCATCCCCGCTGGTGCCTTTCCCCTGGGCATAGGCCTCGGTTGATGCCTCCTTGGAGAGGAGGTTGCTGGCAGGGGCTGTCTCCACACTGCAAGGTGCTGGAGCTCAGAGGGCCTCGTCAGAGGGAAGGGACCAGCAAGGGGCTGGATGCCCAAGACCTCTTTGGCCCAGCAGCCTCAGGGCAGCAGGGAGAGCAAGAGGCCCAACTTGCCCCTAGGTCGGCTCTGCCCCTTCCCACACAGGCAGCCAACCCAGCAGCTGCCTGACAGACTCTGGCTCCCCCGAGCTCTCTGCCGGTGCAGGGGTCAGGAACAGACGTGTGCATGTGGTTCTGCCTTGGTCTGGGAGTGTGGACCCACTGCCTGGACCCCAGGCTCAGGGGCAAGGGCCCGGAGAGAGCAACACCCCGAAGCGCTTTTCTCCTGGCCTTGGGAGCGTTGTGCGTGCCTGGCGGGAACAGCGGGCGGGAGTGTTGGCAAACCCGCCTTTGGAGGCAGCCGGGGAGGTCTTCCAGTGGGAGAGGGCCGGTTGTGCTCAGAGGCCCCACAGGCCAGGGGCAGGACCCAGCAGGGACCCTGCCCCTGGCCAGCCTTGCCCAGACCTTCCTGGCCTCCGGGGGTACTGCCCCACCAAGGGGCAGGCTGCGGGGACTGGGTCCTGATATGCCCGTGCGCCTCCACTGGCTCATCCCCGCTGGTGCCTTTCCCCTGGGCCTAGGCCTAGGTTGAGGCCTCCTTGGAGAGGAGGTTGCTGGCAGGGGCTGTCTCCACACTGCAAGGTGCTGGAGCTCAGAGGGCCTCGTCAGAGGGAAGGGACCAGCAAGGGGCTGGATGCCCAAGACCTCTTTGGCCCAGCAGCCTCAGGGCAGCAGGGAGAGCAAGAGGCCCAACTTGCCCCTAGGTCGGCTCTGCCCCTTCCCACACAGGCGGCCAGTCCAGCAGCTGCCTGACAGACTCTGGCTCCCCCCAGCTCTCTGCCGGTGGAGGGGGCAGGAACAGACGTGTGCATGTTGTTGTGCCTTGGCCTGGGACTGTGGATCCCCTGCCTGGCCCCCAGGCTCAGGGGCAAGGGCCCGGAGAGACCACCACCCCGAAGCGCTTTTCTCCCGGGCTTGGGAGCATTGTGCGTGCCTGGCGGGAAGAGCGGGCAGGAGTGTTGGCAAACTGGCCTTTGGAGGCAGCCGGGGAGGTCTTCCAGTGGGAGAGGGCCGGTTGTGCTCAGAGGCCCCACAGGCCATGGGGAGGACCCAGCAGGGCCCCTGCCCCTGGCCAGCCTTGCCCAGATCTTCCTGGCCTCCGGGGGTACTGCCCCACCAAGGGGCAGGCTGCGGGGACTGGGTCCAGACATGCCCGGGCGCCTCCCCAGGCTCATCCGCGCTGGTGCCTTTCCCCTGGGCCTAGGCCTCGGTTGAGGCCTCCTTGGAGAGGATGTTGCTGGCAGGGGCTGTCTCCACACTGCAAGGTGCTGAAGCTCAGAGGGCCTCGTCAGAGGGAAGGGACCAGCAAGGGGCTGGATGCCCAAGACCTCTTTGGCCCAGCAGCCTCAGGGCAGCAGGGAGAGCAAGAGGCCCAACTTGCCCCTAGGTCGGCTCTGCCCCTTCCCACACAGGCGGCCAGCCCAGCAGCTGCCTGACAGACTCTGGCTCCCCCGAGCTATCTGCCGGTGCAGGGGTCAGGAACAGACGTGTGCATGTGGTTCTGCCTTGGTCTGGGAGTGTGGACCAACTGCCTGGCCCCCAGGCTCAGGGGCAAGGGCCCGAGGAGAGCACCACCCCGAAGCACTTTTCTCCCGGGCTTGGGAGCATTGTGCGTGCCTGGCGGGAACAGCGGGCGGGAGTGTTGGAAAACTGGCCTTTGGAGGCAGCCGGGGAGTTCTTCCAGTGGGAGAGGGCCGGTTGTGCTCAGAGGCCCCACAGGCCAGGGGCAGGACCCAGCAGGGCCCCTGCCCCTGGCCAGCCTTGCCCAGACCTTCCTGGCCTCCGGGGGTACTGCCGCACCAAGGGGCAGGCTGCGGGGACTGGGTCCAGACATGCCCGGGCGCCTCCCCAGGCTCATCCCCGCTGGTGCCTTTCCCCTGGGCCTAGGCCTCGGTTGAGGCCTCCTTGGAGAGGAGGTTGCTGGCAGGGGCTGTCTCCACACTGCAAGGTGCTGGAGCTCAGAGGGCCTCGTCAGAGGGAAGGGACCAGCAAGGGGCTGGATGCCCAAGACCTCTTTGGCCCAGCAGCCTCAGGGCAGCAGGGAGAGCAAGAGGCCCAACTTGCCCCTAGGTCGGCTCTGCCACTTCCCACACAGGCGGCCAACCCAGCAGCTGCCTGACAGACTCTGGCTCCCCCGAGCTCTCTGCCGGTGCAGGGGGCAGGTCAGACGTGTGCATGTGGTTCTGCCTTGGCCTGGGAGTGTGGACACCCTGCCTTGCCCCCAGGCTCAGGGGCAAGGGCCCAGAGAGAGCACCACCCTGAAGCGCTTTTCTTCCGGGCTTAGGAGCATTGTGCCCGCCTGCTGGTAACAGTGGCCGGGAGCGCTTGCAAACCGGCCTTTGGAGGCAGCCGGGGAGGTCTTCCAGTGGAAGAGGGCCGGTTGTGCTCAGAGGCCCCACAGGCCAGGGGCAGGACCCAGCAGTTCCCCTGCCCCTGGCCAGCCTTTCCCAGACCTTCCTGGCCTCCGGGGGTACTGCCCCACCAAGGGGCAGGCTGCGGGGACTGGGTCCAGACATGCTCGGGCGCCTCCCCTGGCTCATCCCCGCTGGTGCCTTTCCCCTGGGCCTAGGCCTCGGTTGAGGCCTCCTTGGAGAGGAGGTTGCTGGCAGGGGCTGTCTCCACACTGCAAGGTGCTGGAGCTCAGAGGGCCTCGTCAGAGGGAAGGGACCAGTAAGGGGCTGGATGCCCAAGACGTCTTTGGCCCAGCAGCCTCAGGGCAGCAGGGAGAGCAAGAGGCCCAACTTGCCCCTAGGGCGGCTCTGCCCCTTCCCACACAGGCGGCCAACCCAGCAGCTGCCTGACAGACTCTGGCTCCCCCAAGCTCTCTACCGGTGCAGGGGACAGGAACAGACGTGGCCATGTGGTTCTGCCTTGGCCTGGGAGTGTGTTCCCCATGCCTTGCCCCCAGGCTCAGGGGCAAGGGCCCGGAGAGAGCACCACCCCGAAGCGCTTTTCTCCCGGGCTTGGGAGCATTGTGCAAGTCTGGCGTGAACAGCGGGTGGGAGTGTTGGCAAACAGGACTTTGGAGGCAGCCGGGGAGGTCTTCCAGTGGGAGAGGGCCGGTTGTGCTCAGAGGCCCCACAGGCCAGGGGCAGGACCCAGCAGGTCCCCTGCCCCTGGCCAGCCTTTCCCAGACCTTCCTGGCCTCCGGGGGTACTGCCCCACCAAGGGGCAGGCTGCGGGGACTGGGTCCAGACATGCCTGGGCGCCTCCCCAGGCTCATCCCCGCTGGTGCCTTTCCCCTGGTCCTAGGTCTCGGTTGAGGCCTCCTTGGAGAGGAGGTTGCTGGCAGGGGCTGTCTCCACACTGCAAGGTGCTGGAGCTCAGAGGGCCTCGTCAGAGGGAAGGGACAAGCAAAGGGCTGGATGCCCAAGACCTCTTTGGCCCAGCAGCCTCAGGGCAGCAGGGAGAGCAAGAGGCCCTACTTGCCCCTAGGTCGGCTCTGCCCCTTCCCACAAAGGCGGCCAGCCCAGCAGCTGCCTGACAGACTCTGGCTCCCCCGAGCTCTCTGCCGGTGCAGGGGTCAGGAACAGACGTGTGCATGTGGTTCTGCCTTGGCCTGGGAGTGTGGACCCCCTGCCTGGCCCCCAGTTTCAGGGGCAAGGGCCCGGAGAGAGCACAACCCCGAAGCGCTTTTCTCCCGGGCTTGGGAGCATTGTGCGCGCTTGGTGGGAAGAGTGGGCGGGAGTGCGTGCAAAACGGCCTTTGGAGGCAGCCGGGGAGGTCTTCCAGTGGGAGAGGCCCGGTTGTGCTCAGAGGCCCCACAGGCCAGGGGCAGGACCCAGCAGGTCCCCTGCCCCTGGTCAGCCTTGCCCAGACCTTCCTGGCCTCCAGTGGTACTGCCCCACCAAGGGGCAGGCTGCGGGGACTGGGTCCAGACATGCCCGGGCGCCTCCCCAGGCTCATCCCCGCTGGTGCCTTTCCCCTGGGCCTAGGCCTCGGTTGAGGCCTCCTTGGAGAGGAGATTGCTGGCAGGTGCTGTCTCCACACTGCAAGGTGCTGGAGCTCAGAGGGCCTCGTCAGAGGGAAGGGACCAGCAAAGGGCTGGATGCCCAAGACGTCTTTGGCCCAGCAGCCTCAGGGCAGCAGGGAGAGCAAGAGGCCCAACTTGCCCCTAGGGCGGCTCTGCCCCTTCCTACACAGGCGGCCAGCCCAGCACCTGCCTGAGAGACTCTGGCTCCCCCGAGCTCTCTGCCGGTGTAGGGGGCAGGAACAGACGTGTTCATGTCGTTCTGTCTTGGCCTGGGAGTGTGTTCCCCCTGCCTGGCCCGCAGGCTTAGGGGCAAGGGCCCGGAGAGAGCACCACCCCGAAGCGCTTTTCTCCCGGGCTTGGGAGCATTGTGCGTGCCTGGCGGGAACAGCGGGCGGGAGTGCTTGCAAACCGGCCTTTGGAGGCAGACAGGGAGGTCTTCCAGCGGGAGAGTGCCGGTTGTGCTCAGACGTCCCACAGGCCAGGGGCAGGACCCAGCGCTGTCCCTGCCCCTGGCAGCCTTGCACAGACCTTCCTGGCCTCCGGGGGTACTGCCCCACCAAGGGGCAGGCTGCGGGGACTGGGTCCAGACATGCCCGGGCGCCTCCCCAGGCTCATTCCCGCTGGTGCCTTTCCCCTGGGCCTAGGCCTCGGTTGAGGCCTCATTGGAGAGGAGGTTGCTGGCAGGGGCTGTCTCCACACTGCAAGGTGCTGGAGCTCAGAGGGCCTCGTCAGAGGGAAGGGACCAGCAAGGGGCTGGATGCCCAAGACCTCTTTGGCCCAGCAGCCTCAGGGCAGCAGGGAGAGGAAGAGGCCCAACTTGCCCCTAGGTCGGCTCTGCCCCTTCCCACACAGGCGGCCAGCCCAGCAGCTGCCTGACAGACTCTGGCTCCCCCGAGCTCTCTGCCGGTGCAGGGGTCAGGAACAGACGTGTGCATGTGGTTCTGCCTTGGTCTGGGAGTGTGGACCCACTGCCTGGCCCCCAGGCTCAGGGGCAAGGGCCCGGAGAGAGCACCACCCCGAAGCGCTTTTCTCCCGGGCTTGGGAGCATTGTGCGAGCCTGGCGTGAACAGCGGGCGGGAGTGTTTGCAAACAGGATTTTGGAGGCAGCTGGGGAGGTCTTCCAGTGGGAGAGGGCCGGTTGTGCTCAGAGGCCTCACAGGCCAGGGGCAGGACCCAGCAGGGACCCTGCCCCTGGCCAGCCTTGCCCAGACCTTCCTGGCCTCCGGGGGTACTGCCCCACCAAGGGGCAGGCTGCGGGGACTGGGTCCAGACATGTCCGTGCGCCTCCCCAGGATCATCCCCGCTGGTGCTTTTCCCCTGGGCGTAGGCCTCGGTTGAGGCCTCTTTGGAGAGGAGGTTGCTGGCAGGGGCTGTCTCCACACTGCAAGGTGCTGGAGCTCAGAGGGCCTCGTCAGAGGGAAGGGACCAGCAAAGGGCTGGATGCCCAAGACCTCTTTGACCGAGCAGCCTCAGGGCAGCAGGGAGAGCAAGAGGCACAACTTGCCCCTAGGTCGGCTCTGCCCCGTCCCCCACAGGCAGCCAGCCCAGCAGCAGCCTGGCAGTCTCTGGCTCCCCCGAGCTCTCTGCCGGTGTAGGGGGCAGGAACAGACGTGTGCATGTCGTTCTGCCTTGGCCTGGGAGTGTGTTCCAACTGCCTGGCCCCCAGGCTCAGGGGCAAGGGCCCGAGGAGAGCACCACCCCGAAGCGCTTTTCTCCCGGGCTTGGGAGCATTGTGCCTGCCTGGCGGGAACAGCGGGCGGGAGTGCTTGCAAACCGGCCTTTGGAGGCAGACGGGGAGGTCTTCCAGCGCGAGAGTGCCGGTTGTGCTCAGACGCCCCACAGGCCAGGGGCACGACCCAGCAGGGCCCCTGCCCCTCGCAGCCTTGCCCAGACCTTCCTGGCCTCCGGGGGTACTGCCCCACCAAGGGGCAGGCTGCGGGGACTGGGTCCAGACATGCCCTTGCGCCTCCACTGGCTCATCCCCGCTGGTGCCTTTCTCCTGGGCCTAGGCCTCGGTTGAGGCCTCCTTGGAGAGGAGGTTGCTGGCAGGGGCTGTCTCCACACTGCAAGGTGCTGGAGCTCAGAGGGCCTCGTCAGAGGGAAGGGACCAGCAAGGGGCTGGATGCCCAAGACGTCTTTGGCCCAGCAGCCTCAGGGCAGCAGGGAGAGGAAGAGGCCCAACTTGCCCCTAGGTCGGCTCTGCCCCTTCCCACACAGGCAGCCAACCCAGCAGCTGCCTGACAGACTCTGGCTCCCCCGAGATCTCTGCCGGTGCAGGGGTCAGGAACAGACGTGTGCATGTGGTTCTGCCTTGGTCTGGGAGTGTGGACCCACTGCCTGGACCCCAGGCTCAGGGGCAAGGGCCCGGAGAGGGCAACACCCCGAAGCGCTTTTCTCCCGGGCTTGGGAGCATTGTGCGCGCCTGGCGGGAACAGTGGGCGGGAGTGCTTGCAAACCGGCCTTTGGAGGCAGCCGGGGAGGTCTTCCAGTGGGCAAGGGCCGGTTGTGCTCAGAGGCCCCACAGACCAGGGGCAGGACCCAGCAGGGCCCCTGCCCCTGGCCAGCCTTGCCCAGACCTTCCTGGCCTCCGGGGGTACTGCCCCACCAAGGGGCAGGCTGCGGGGACAGGGTCCAGACATGCCCGGGCGCCTCCCCTGGCTCAACCCCGCTGGTGCCTTTTCCCTGGGCCTAGGCCTCGGTTCAGGCCTCCTTGGAGAGGAGATTGCTGGCAGGTGCTGTCTCCACACTGCAAGGTGCTGGAGCTCAGAGGGCCTCGTAAGAGGGAAGGGACAAGCATGGGGCTGGATGCCCAAAACCTCTTTGGCCCAGCAGCCTCAGGGCAGCAGGGAGAGCAAGAGGCCCAACTTGCCCCTAGGGCGGCTCTGCCCCTTCCCACACAGGCGGCCAGCCCAGCAGCTGCCTGACAGACTCTGGCTCCCCCCAGCTCTCTGCCGGTGCAGGGGTCAGGAACAGACGTGTGCATGTGGTTCTGCCTTGGCCTGGGAGTGTGGACACCCTGCCTTGCCCCCAGGCTCAGGGGCAAGGGCCCGGAGAGAGCACGACCCCGAAGCGCTTTTCTCCCGGGCTTGGGAGCATTGTGCGTGCCTGGCGGGAACAGCGGGCGGGAGTGTTGGCAAACTGGCCTTTGGAGGCAGCCGGGGAGTTCTTCCAGTGGGAGAGGGCCGGTTGTGCTCAGAGGCCCCACAGGCCTGGGGCAGGACCCAGCAGGCCCCCTGCCCCTGGCCAGCCTTGCCCAGACCTTCCTGGCCTCCGGGGGTACTGCCCCACCAAGGGGCAGGCTGCGGGGACTGGGTCCAGACATGCCCGGGCGCCTCCCCAGGCTCATCCCCGCTGGTGCCTTTCCCCTGGGCCTAGGCCTCGGTTGAGGCCTCCTTGGAGAGGAGGTTGCTGGCAGGGGCTGTCTCCACACTGCAAGGTGCTGGAGCTCAGAGGGCCTCGTCAGAGGGAAGGGACCAGCAAGGGGCTGGATGCCCAAGACCTCTTTGGCCCAGCAGCCTCAGGGCAGCAGGGAGAGCAAGAAGCCCAACTTGCCCCTAGGTCGGCTCTGCCACTTCCCACACAGGCGGCCAGCCCAGCAGCTGCCTGACAGACTCTGGCTCCCCCGAGCTCTCTGCCGGTGCAGGGGGCAGGTCAGACGTGTGCATGTGGTTCTGCCTTGGCTTGGGAGTGTGGACACCCTGCCTTGCCCCCAGGCTCAGGGGCAAGGGCCCAGAGAGAGCACTACCCTGAAGCGCTTTTCTTCCGGGCTTAGGAGCATTGTGCCCGCCTGCTGGTAACAGTGGCCGGGAGCGCTTGCAAACCGGCCTTTGGAGGCAGCCGGGGAGGTCTTCCAGTGGGAGAGGGCCGGTTGTGCTCAGAGGCCCCACAGGCCAGGGGCAGGACCCAGCAGGGCCCCTGCTCCTGGCCAGTCTTACCCAGACCTTCCTGGCCTCCGGGGGTACTGCCCCACCAAGGGGCAGACTGCGGGGACTGGGTCCAGACATGCTCGGGCGCCTCCCCTGGCTCATCCCCGCTGGTGCCTTTCCCCTGGGCCTAGGCCTCGGTTGAGGCCTCCTTGGAGAGGAGGTTGCTGGCAGGGGCTGTCTCCACACTGCAAGGTGCTGGAGCTCAGAGGGCCTCGTCAGAGGGAAGGGACCAGTAAGGGGCTGGATGCCCAAGACGTCTTTGGCCCAGCAGCCTCAGGGCAGCAGGGAGAGCAAGAGGCCCAACTTGCCCCTAGGGCGGCTCTGCCCCTTCCCACACAGGCGGCCAACCCAGCAGCTGCCTGACAGACTCTGGCTCCCCCAAGCTCTCTGCCGGTGCAGGGGACAGGAACAGACGTGGCCATGTGGTTCTGCCTTGGCCTGGGAGTGTGTTCCCCACGCCTTGCCCCCAGGCTCAGGGGCAAGGGCCCGGAGAGAGCACCACCCCGAAGCGCTTTTCTCCCGGGCTTGAGAGCATTGTGCGTGCCTGGCGGGAACAGCGGGCGGGAGTGCTTGCAAACCGGCCTTTCGAGGCAGACGGGGAGGTCTTCCAGCGGGAGAGTGCCGGTTGTGCTCAGACGCCCCACAGGCCAGGGGCAAGACCCAGCAGTGTCCCTGCCCCTGGCAGCCTTGCCCAGACCTTCCTGGCCTCCGGGGGTACTGCCCCACCAAGGGGCAGGCTGCGGGGACTGGGTCCAGACATGCCCGGGCGCCTCCCCAGGCTCATCCCCGCTGGTGCCTTTCCCCTGGGCCTAGGCCTCGGTTGAGGCCTCCTTGGAGAGGAGGTTGCTGGCAGGGTCTGTCTCCACACTGAAAGGTGCTGGAGCTCAGAGGGCCTCGTCAGAGGGAAGGGACCAGCAAGGGGCTGGATGCCCAAGACCTCTTTGGCCCAGCAGCCTCAGGGCAGCAGGGAGAGCAAGAGGCCCAACTTGCCCCTAGGTCAGCTCTGCCCCTTCCCACACAGGCGGCCAGCCCAGCAGCTGCCTGACAGACTCTGGCTCCCCCGAGCTCTCTGCCGGTGCAGGGGGCAGATCAGACGTGTGCATGTGGTTCTGCCTTGTCCTGGGAGTGTGGACACCCTGCCTTGCCCCCAGGCTCAGGGGCAAGGGCCCGGAGAGAGCACCACCCTGAAGCGCTTTTCTCCCGGGCTTGGGAGCATTGTGCACGCCTGCTGGGAACAGTGGGCGGGAGCGCTTGCAAACCGGCCTTGGAGGCAGCCGGGGAGGTCTTCCAGTGGGAGAGGGCCGGTTGTGCTCAGAGGCCCCACAGGCCAGGGGCAGGACGCAGCAGGGCCCCTGCCCCTGGCCAGCCTTGCCCAGACCTTCCTGGCCTCCGGGGGGTACTGCCCCACCAAGGGGCAGGCTGCGGGGCCTGGGTCCAGACATGCCCGGGCGCCTCCCCAGGCTCATCCCCGCTGGTGCCTTTCCCCTGGGCCTAGGCCTCGGTTGAGGCCTCCTTGGAGAGGAGGTTGCTGGCAGGGGCTGTCTCCACACTGCAAGGTGCTGGAGCTCACAGGGCCTCGTCAGCGGGAAGGGACCAGCAAGGGGCTGGATGCCCAAGACCTCTTTGGCCCAGCAGCCTCAGGGCAGCAGGGAGAGCAAGAGGCCCAACTTGCCCCTAGGTCGGCTCTGCCCCTTCCCACACAGGCAGCCAACCCAGCTGCTGCCTGACAGACTCTGGCTCCCCCGAGCTCTCTGCCGGTGCAGGGGTCAGGAACAGACGTGTGCATGTGGTTCTGCCTTGGTCTGGGAGTGTGGACCCACTGCCTGGACCCCAGGCTCAGGGGCAAGGGCCCGGAGAGAGCAACACCCCGAAGCGCTTTTCTCCTGGCCTTGGGAGCGTTGTGCGTGCCTGGCGGGAACAGCGGGCGGGAGTGTTGGCAAACCCGCCTTTGGAGGCAGCCGGGGAGGTCTTCCAGTGGGAGAGGGCCGGTTGTGCTCAGAGGCCCCACAGGCCAGGGGCAGGACCCAGCAGGGACCCTGCCCCTGGCCAGCCTTGCCCAGACCTTCCTGGCCTCCGGGGGTACTGCCCCACCAAGGGGCAGGCTGCAGGGACTGGGTCCTGATATGCCCGTGCGCCTCCACTGGCTCATCCCCGCTGGTGCCTTTCCCCTGTGCCTAGGCCTCGGTTGAGGCCTCCTTGGAGAGGAGGTTGCTGGCAGGGGCTGTCTCCACACTGCAAGGTGCTGGAGCTCAGAGGGCCTCGTCAGAGGGAAGGGACCAGCAAGGGGCTGGATGCCCAAGACCTCTTTGGCCCAGCAGCCTCAGGGCAGCAGGGAGAGCAAGAGGCCCAACTTGCCCCTAGGTCGGCTCTGCCCCTTCCCACACAGGCGGCCAGCCCAGCAGCTGCCTGACAGACTCTGGCTCCCCCCAGCTCTCTGCCGGTGGAGGGGGCAGGAACAGACGTGTGCATGTGGTTCTGCCTTGGCCTGGGACTGTGGATCCCCTGCCTGGCCCCCAGGCTCAGGGGCAAGGGCCCGGAGAGACCACCACCCCGAAGCGCTTTTCTCCCGGGCTTGGGAGCATTGTGCGCGCCTGGCGGGAACAGTGGGCGGGAGTGCTTGCAAACAGGACTTTGGAGGCAGCCGGGGAGGTCTTCCAGTGGGAGAGGGCCGGTTGTGCTCAGAGGCCCCACAGGCCAGGGGCAGGACCCAGCAGGGCCCCTGCCCCTGGCCAGCCTTGCCCAGACCTTCCTGGCCTCCGGGGGTACTGCCCCACCAAGGGGCAGGCTGCGGGGACAGGGTCCAGACATGCCCGGGCGCCTCCCCTGGCTCAACCCCGCTGGTGCCTTTCCCCTGGGCCTAGGCCTCGGTTGAGGCCTCCTTGGAGAGGAGATTGCTGGCAGGGGCTGTCTCCACACTGCAAGGTGCTGGAGCTCAGAGGGCCTCGTCAGAGGGAAGGGACCAGTAAGGGGCTGGATGCCCAAGACGTCTTTGGCCCTGCAGCCTCAGGGCAGCAGGGAGAGCAAGAGTCCCAACTTGCCCCTAGGTCGGCTCTGCCCCTTCCCACACAGGCGGCCAGCCCAGCACCTGCCTGAGAGACTCTGGCTCCCCCGAGCTCTCTGCCGGTGCAGGGGACAGGACCAGACGTGTGCATGTGTTTCTGCCTTGGTCTGGGAGTGTGTTCCCCCTGCCTTGCCCACAGGCTCAGGGGCAAGGGCCCGGAGAGAGCACCACCCCGAAGCGCTTTTCTCCCGGGCTTGGGAGCATTGTGCGTGCCTGGCGGGAAGAGCGGGCAGGAGTGTTGGCAAACTGGCCTTTGGAGGCAGCCGGGGAGGTCTTCCAGTGGGAGAGGGCCGGTTGTGCTCAGAGGCCCCACAGGCCATGGGGAGGACCCAGCAGGGCCCCTGCCCCTGGCCAGCCTTGCCCAGATCTTCCTGGCCTCTGGGGGTACTGCCCCACCAAGGGGCAGGCTGCGGGGACTGGGTCCAGACATGCCCGGGCGCCTCCCCAGGCTCATCCCCGCTGGTGCCTTTCCCCTGGGCCTAGGCCTCGGTTGAGGCCTCCTTGGAGAGGATGTTGCTGGCAGGGGCTGTCTCCACACTGCAAGGTGCTAGAGCTCAGAGGGCCTCGTCAGAGTGAAGGGACCAGCAAGGGGCTGGATGCCCAAGACCTATTTGGCCCAGCAGCCTCAGGGCAGCAGGGAGAGGAAGAGGCCCAACTTGCCCCTAGGTCGGCTCTGCCCCTTCCCACACAGGCGGCCAGCCCAGCAGCTGCCTGACAGACTCTGGCTCCCCCGAGCTCTCTGCCGGTGCAGGGGTCAGGAACAGACGTGTGCATGTGGTTCTGCCTTGGTCTGGGAGTGTGGACCAACTGCCTAGCCCCCAGGCTCAGGGGCAAGGGCCCGAGGAGAGCACCACCCCGAAGCGCTTTTCTCCCGGGCTTGGGAGCATTGTGCGTGCCTGGCGGGAACAGCGGGCGGGAGTGTTGGCAAACTGGCCTTTGGAGGCAGCCGGGGAGTTCTTCCAGTGGGAGAGGGCCGGTTGTGCTCAGAGGCCCCACAGGCCAGGGGCAGGACCCAGCAGGGCCCCTGCCCCTGGCCAGCCTTGCCCAGACCTTCCTGGCCTCCGGGGGTACTGCCCCACCAAGGGGCAGGCTGCGGGGACTGGGTCCAGACATGCCCGGGCGCCTCCCCAGGCTCATCCCCGCTGGTGCCTTTCCCCTGGGCCTAGGCCTCGGTAGAGGCCTCCTTGGAGAGGAGGTTGCTGGCAGGGGCTGTCTCCACACTGCAAGGTGCTGGAGCTCAGAGGGCCTCGTCAGAGGGAAGGGACCAGCAAGGGGCTGGATGCCCAAGACCTCTTTGGCCCAGCAGCCTCAGGGCAGCAGGGAGAGCAAGAGGCCCAACTTGCCCCTAGGTCGGCTCTGCCACTTCCCACACAGGCGGCCAGCCCAGCAGCTGCCTGACAGACTCTGGCTCCCCCGAGCTCTCTGCCGGTGCAGGGGGCAGGTCAGACGTGTGCATGTGGTTCTGCCTTGGCCTGGGAGTGTGGACACCCTGCCTTGCCCCCAGGCTCAGGGGCAAGGGCCCAGAGAGAGCACCACCCTGAAGCGCTTTTCTTCCGGGCTTAGGAGCATTGTGCCCGCCTGCTGGTAACAGTGGCCGGGAGCGCTTGCAAACCGGCCTTTGGAGGCAGCCGGGGAGGTCTTCCAGTGGGAGAGGGCCGGTTGTGCTCAGAGGCCCCACAGGCCAGGGGCAGGACCCAGCAGGGCCCCTGCCCCTGGCCAGCCTTGCCCAGACCTTCCTGGCCTCCGGGGGTACTGCCCCACCAAGGGGCAGGCTGCGGGGACTGTCTCCTGATATGCCCGTGCGCCTCCACTGGCTCATCCCCGCTGGTGCCTTTCCCCTGGGCCTAGGCCTCGGTTGAGGCCTCCTTGGAGAGGAGGTTGCTGGCAGGGGCTGTCTCCACACTGCAAGGTGCTGGAGCTCAGAGGGCCTCGTCAGAGGGAAGGGACCAGCAAGGGGCTGGATGCCCAAGACCTCTTTGGCCCAGCAGCCTCAGGGCAGCAGGGAGAGGAAGAGGCCCAACTTGCCCCTAGGTCGGCTCTGCCCCTTCCCACACAGGCGGCCAGCCCAGCAGCTGCCTGACAGACTCTGGCTCCCCCCAGCTCTCTGCCGGTGGAGGGGGCAGGAACAGACGTGTGCATGATGTTGTGCCTTGGCCTGGGACTGTGGATCCCCTGCCTGGCCCCCAGGCTCAGGGGCAAGGGCCCGGAGAGACCACCACCCCGAAGCGCTTTTCTCCCGGGCTTGGGAGCATTGTGCGCGCCTGGCGGGAACAGTGGGCGGGAGTGCTTGCAAACAGGACTCTGGAGGCAGCCGGGGAGGTCTTCCAGTGGGAGAGGGCCGGTTGTGCTCAGAGGCCCCACAGGCCAGGGGCAGGACCCAGCAGGGCCCCTGCCCCTGGCCAGCCTTGCCCAGACCTTCCTGGCCTCCGGGGGTACTGCCCCACCAAGGGGCAGGCTGCGGGGACAGGGTCCAGACATGCCCGGGCGCCTCCCCTGGCTCAACCCCGCTGGTGCCTTTCCCCTGGGCCTAGGCCTCGGTTGAGGCCTCCTTGGAGAGGAGATTGCTGGCAGGGGCTGTCTCCACACTGCAAGGTGCTGGAGCTCAGAGGGCCTCGTCAGAGGGAAGGGACCAGTAAGGGGCTGGATGCCCAAGACGTCTTTGGCCCTGCAGCCTCAGGGCAGCAGGGAGAGCAAGAGGCCCAACTTGCCCCTAGGTCGGCTCTGCCCCTTCCCACACAGGTGGCCAGCCCAGCACCTGCCTGAGAGACTCTGGCTCCCCCGAGCTCTCTGCCGGTGCAGGGGACAGGACCAGACGTGTGCATGTGTTTCTGCCTTGGTCTGGGAGTGTGTTCCCCCTGCCTTGCCCACAGGCTCAGGGGCAAGGGCCCGGAGAGAGCACCACCCCGAAGCGCTTTTCTCCCGGGCTTGGGAGCATTGTGCGTGCCTGGCGGGAAGAGCGGGCAGGAGTGTTGGCAAACTGGCCTTTGGAGGCAGCCGGGGATGTCTTCCAGTGGGAGAGGGCCGGTTGTGCTCAGAGGCCCCACAGGCCATGGGGAGGACCCAGCAGGGCCCCTGCCCCTGGCCAGCCTTGCCCAGATCTTCCTGGCCTCCGGGGGTACTGCCCCACCAAGGGGCAGGCTGCGGGGACTGGGTCCAGACATGCCCGGGCGCCTCCCCAGGCTCATCCCCGCTGGTGCGTTTCCCCTGGGCCTAGGACTCGGTTGAGGCCTCCTTGGAGAGGATGTTGCTGGCAGGGGCTGTCTCCACACTGCAAGGTGCTAGAGCTCAGAGGGCCTCGTCAGAGTGAAGGGACCAGCAAGGGGCTGGATGCCCAAGACCTATTTGGCCCAGCAGCCTCAGGGCAGCAGGGAGAGGAAGAGGCCCAACTTGCCCCTAGGTCGGCTCTGCCCCTTCCCACACAGGCGGCCAGCCCAGCAGCTGCCTGACAGACTCTGGCTCCCCCGAGCTCTCTGCCGGTGCAGGGGTCAGGAACAGACGTGTGCATGTGGTTCTGCCTTGGTCTGGGAGTGTGGACCCACTGCCTGGCCCCCAGGCTCAGGGGCAAGGGCCCGAGGAGAGCACCACCCCGAAGTGCTTTTCTCCCGGGCTTGGGAGCATTGTGCGTGCCTGGCGGTAACAGCGGGCGGGAGTGTTGGCAAACTGGCCTTTGGAGGCAGCCGGGGAGTTCTTCGAGTGGGAGAGGGCCGGTTGTGCTCAGAGGCCCCACAGGCCAGGGGCAGGACCCAGTAGGGCCCCTGCCCCTGGCCAGCCTTGCCCAGACCTTCCTGGCCTCCGGGGGTACTGCCCCACCAAGGGGCAGGCTGCGGGGACTGGGTCCAGACATGCCTGGGCGCCTCCCCAGGCTCATCCCCGCTGGTGCCTTTCCCCTGGGCATAGGCCTCGGTTGATGCCTCCTTGGAGAGGAGGTTGCTGGCAGGGGCTGTCTCCACACTGCAAGGTGCTGGAGCTCAGAGGGCCTCGTCAGCGGGAAGGGACCAGCAAGGGGCTGGATGCCCAAGACCTCTTTGGCCCAGCAGCCTCAGGGCAGCAGGGAGAGCAAGAGGCCCAACTTGCCCCTAGGTCGGCTCTGCCCCTTCCCACACAGGCAGCCAACCCAGCAGCTGCCTGACAGACTCTGGCTCCCCCGAGCTCTCTGCCGGTGCAGGGGTCAGGAACAGACGTGTGCATGTGGTTCTGCCTTGGCCTGGGAGTGTGGACACCCTGCCTTGCCCCCAGGCTCAGGGGCAAGGGCCCAGAGAGAGCACCACCCTGAAGCGCTTTTCTTCCGGGCTTAGGAGCATTGTGCCCGCCTGCTGGTAACAGTGGCCGGGAGCGCTTGCAAACCGGCCTTTGGAGGCAGCCGGGGAGGTCTTCCAGTGGGAGAGGGCCGGTTGTGCTCAGAGGCCCCACAGGCCAGGGGCAGGACCCAGCAGGTCCCCTGCCCCTGGCCAGCCTTTCCCAGACCTTCCTGGCCTCCGGGGGTACTGCCCCACCAAGGGGCAGGCTGCGGGGACTGGGTCCAGACATGCTCGGGCGCCTCCCCTGGCTCATCCCCGCTGGTGCCTTTCCCCTGGGCCTAGGCCTCGGTTGAGGCCTCCTTGGAGAGGAGGTTGCTGGCAGGGGCTGTCTCCACACTGCAAGGTGCTGGAGCTCAGAGGGCCTCGTCAGAGGGAAGGGACCAGTAAGGGGCTGGATGCCCAAGACGTCTTTGGCCCAGCAGCCTCAGGGCAGCAGGGAGAGCAAGAGGCCCAACTTGCCCCTAGGGCGGCTCTGCCCCTTCCCACACAGGCGGCCAACCCAGCAGCTGCCTGACAGACTCTGGCTCCCCCAAGCTCTCTGCCGGTGCAGGGGACAGGAACAGACGTGGCCATGTGGTTCTGCCTTGGCCTGGGAGTGTGTTCCCCATGCCTTGCCCCCAGGCTCAGGGGCAAGGGCCCGGAGAGAGCACCACCCCGAAGCGCTTTTCTCCCGGGCTTGGGAGCATTGTGCAAGTCTGGCGTGAACAGCGGGTGGGAGTGTTGGCAAACAGGACTTTGGAGGCAGCCGGGGAGGTCTTCCAGTGGGAGAGGGCCGGTTGTGCTCAGAGGCCCCACAGGCCAGGGGCAGGACCCAGCAGGTCCCCTGCCCCTGGCCAGCCTTTCCCAGACCTTCCTGGCCTCCGGGGGTACTGCCCCACCAAGGGGCAGGCTGCGGGGACTGGGTCCAGACATGCCTGGGCGCCTCCCCAGGCTCATCCCCGCTGGTGCCTTTCCCCTGGTCCTAGGTCTCGGTTGAGGCCTCCTTGGAGAGTAGGTTGCTGGCAGGGGCTGTCTCCACACTGCAAGGTGCTGGAGCTCAGAGGGCCTCGTCAGAGGGAAGGGACAAGCAAAGGGCTGGATGGCCAAGACCTCTTTGGCCCAGCAGCCTCAGGGCAGCAGGGAGAGCAAGAGGCCCTACTTGCCCCTAGGTCGGCTCTGCCCCTTCCCACAAAGGCGGCCAGCCCAGCAGCTGCCTGACAGACTCTGGCTCCCCCGAGCTCTCTGCCGGTGCAGGGGTCAGGAACAGATGTGTGCATGTGGTTCTGCCTTGGCCTGGGAGTGTGGACCCCCTGCCTGGCCCCCAGTCTCAGGGGCAAGGGCCCGGAGAGAGCACCACCCCGAAGCGCTTTTCTCCCGGGCTTGGGAGCATTGTGCGCGCTTGGTGGGAAGAGTGGGCGGGAGTGCGTGCAAAACGGCCTTTGGAGGCAGCCGGGGAGGTCTTCCAGTGGGAGAGGCCCGGTTGTGCTCAGAGGCCCCACAGGCCAGGGGCAGGACCCAGCAGGTCCCCTGCCCCTGGTCAGCCTTGCCCAGACCTTCCTGGCCTCCAGTGGTACTGCCCCACCAAGGGGCAGGCTGCGGGGACTGGGTCCAGACATGCCCGGGCGCCTCCCCAGGCTCATCCCCGCTGGTGCCTTTCCCCTGGGCCTAGGCCTCGGTTGAGGCCTCCTTGGAGAGGAGATTGCTGGCAGGTGCTGTCTCCACACTGCAAGGTGCTGGAGCTTAGAGGGTCTCGTCAGAGGGAAGGGACCAGCAAAGGGCTGGATGCCCAAGACGTCTTTGGCCCAGCAGCCTCAGGGCAGCAGGGAGAGCAAGAGGCCCAACTTGCCCCTAGGTCGGCTCTGCCCCTTCCTACACAGGCGGCCAGCCCAGCAGCTGCCTGACAGACTCTGGCTCCCCCGAGCTCTCTGCCGGTGTAGGGGGCAGGAACAGACGTGTTCATGTCGTTCTGTCTTGGCCTGGGAGTGTGTTCCCCCTGCCTGGCCCGCAGGCTTAGGGGCAAGGGCCCGGAGAGAGCACCACCCCGAAGCGCTTTTCTCCCGGGCTTGGGAGCATTGTGCGTGCCGGGCGGGAACAGCGGGCGGGAGTGCTTGCAAACCGGCCTTTGGAGGCAGACGGGGAGGTCTTCCAGCGGGAGAGTGCCGGTTGTGCTCAGACGTCCCACAGGCCAGGGGCAGGACCCAGCGCTGTCCCTGCCCCTGGCAGCCTTGCCCAGACCTTCCTGGCCTCCGGGGGTACTGCCCCACCAAGGGGCAGGCTGCGGGGACTGGGTCCAGACATGCCCGGGCGCCTCCCCAGGCTCATCCCCGCTGGTGCCTTTCCCCTGGGCCTAGGCCTCGGTTGAGGCCTCATTGGAGAGGAGGTTGCTGGCAGGGGCTGTCTCCACACTGCAAGGTGCTGGAGCTCAGAGGGCCTCGTCAGAGGGAAGGGACCAGCAAGGGGCTGGATGCCCAAGACCTCTTTGGCCCAGCAGCCTCAGGGCAGCAGGGAGAGGAAGAGGCCCAACTTGCCCCTAGGTCGGCTCTGCCCCTTCCCACACAGGCGGCCAGCCCAGCAGCTGCCTGACAGACTCTGGCTCCCCCGAGCTCTCTGCCGGTGCAGGGGTCAGGAACAGACGTGTGCATGTGGTTCTGCCTTGGTCTGGGAGTGTGGACCCACTGCCTGGCCCCCAGGCTCAGGGGCAAGGGCCCGGAGAGAGCACCACCCCGAAGCGCTTTTCTCCCGGGCTTGGGAGCATTGTGCGAGCCTGGCGTGAACAGCGGGCGGGAGTGTTTGCAAACAGGACTTTGGAGGCAGCTGGGGAGGTCTTCCAGTGGGAGAGGGCCGGTTGTGCTCAGAGGCCTCACAGGCCAGGGGCAGGACCCAGCAGGGACCCTGCCCCTGGCCAGCCTTGCCCAGACCTTCCTGGCCTCCGGGGGTACTGCCCCACAAAGGGGCAGGCTGCGGGGACTGGGTCCAGACATGTCCGTGCACCTCCCCAGGATCATCCCCGCTGGTGCTTTTCCCCTGGGCGTAGGCCTCGGTTGAGGCCTCTTTGGAGAGGAGGTTGCTGGCAGGGTCTGTCTCCACACTGCAAGGTGCTGGAGCTCAGAGGGCCTCGTCAGAGGGAAGGGACCAGCAAAGGGCTGGATGCCCAAGACCTCTTTGACCCAGCAGCCTCAGGGCAGCAGGGAGAGCAAGAGGCCCAACTTGCCCCTAGGTCGGCTCTGCCCCGTCCCACACAGGCAGCCAGCCCAGCAGCAGCCTGGCAGTCTCTGGCTCCCCCGAGCTCTCTGCCGGTGTAGGGGGCAGGAACAGACGTGTGCATGTCGTTCTGCCTTGGCCTGGGAGTGTGTTCCAACTGCCTGGCCCCCAGGCTCAGGGGCAAGGGCCCGAGGAGAGCACCACCCCGAAGCGCTTTTCTCCCGGGCTTGGGAGCATTGTGCCTGCCTGGCGGGAACAGCGGGCGGGAGTGCTTGCAAACCGGCCTTTGGAGGCAGACGGGGAGGTCTTCCAGCGGGAGAGTGCCGGTTGTGCTCAGACGCCCCACAGGCCAGGGGCACGACCCAGCAGGGCCCCTGCCCCTCGCAGCCTTGCCCAGACCTTCCTGGCCTCCGGGGGTACTGCCCCACCAAGGGGCAGGCTGCGGGGACTGGGTCCAGACATGCCCTTGCGCCTCCACTGGCTCATCCCCGCTGGTGCCTTTCCCCTGGGCCTAGGCCTCGGTTGAGGCCTCCTTGGAGAGGAGGTTGCTGGCAGGGGCTGTCTCCACACTGCAAGGTGCTGGAGCTCAGAGGGCCTCGTCAGAGGGAAGGGACCAGTAAGGGGCTGGATGCCCAAGACGTCTTTGGCCCAGCAGCCTCAGGGCAGCAGGGAGAGGAAGAGGCCCAACTTGCCCCTAGGTCGGCTCTGCCCCTTCCCACACAGGCAGCCAACCCAGCAGCTGCCTGACAGACTCTGGCTCCCCCGAGCTCTCTGCCGGTGCAGGGGTCAGGAACAGACGTGTGCATGTGGTTCTGCCTTGGTCTGGGAGTGTGGACCCACTGCCTGGACCCCAGGCTCAGGGGCAAGGGCCCGGAGAGGGCAACACCCCGAAGCGCTTTTCTCCCGGGCTTGGGAGCATTGTGCGTGCCTGGCGGGAACAGCGGGCGGGAGTGTTGGCAAACCCGCCTTTGGAGGCAGCCGGGGAGGTCTTCCAGTGGGAGAGGGCCGGTTGTGCTCAGAGGCCCCACAGGCCAGGGGCAGGACCCAGCAGGGCCCCTGCCCCTGGCCAGCCTTGCCCAGACCTTCCTGGCCTCCGGGGGTACTGCCCCACCAAGGGGCAGGCTGTGGGGACTGGGTCCAGACATGCCCGTGCGCCTCCACTGGCTCATCCCCGCTGGTGCCTTTCCCCTGGGCCTAGGCCTCGGTTGAGGCCTCCTTGGAGAAGAGGTTGCTGGCAGGGGCTGTCTCCACACTGCAAGGTGCTGGAGCTCAGAGGGCCTCGTCAGAGGGAAGGGACCAGCAAGGGGCTGGATGCCCAAGACCTCTTTGGCCCAGCAGCCTCAGGGCAGCAGGGAGAGCAAGAGGCCCAACTTGCCCCTAGGTCGGCTCTGCCCCTTCCCACACAGGCGGCCAGCCCAGCAGCTGCCTGACAGACTCTGGCTCCCCGCAGCTCTCTGCCGGTGGAGGGGGCAGGAACAGACGTGTGCATGTGGTTCTGCCTTGGCCTGGGACTGTGGATCCCCTGCCTGGCCCCCAGGCTCAGGGCCAGGGGCCCGGAGAGACCACCACTCCGAAGCGCTTTTCTCCCGGTCTTGGGAGCATTGTGCGCGCCTGGCGGGAACAGCGGGCGGGAGTGTTGGCAAACTGGCCTTTGGAGGCAGCCGGGGAGTTCTTCCAGTGGGAGAGGGCCGGTTGTGCTCAGAGGCCCCACAGGCCAGGGGCAGGACCCAGCAGGCCCCCTGCCCCTGGCCAGCCTTGCCCAGACCTTCCTGGCCTCCGGGGGTACTGCCCCACCAAGGGGCAGGCTGCGGGGACTGGGTCCAGACATGCCCGGGCGCCTCCCCAGGCTCATCCCCGCTGGTGCCTTTCCCCTGGGCCTAGGCCTCGGTTGAGGCCTCCTTGGAGAGGAGGTTGCTGGCAGGGGCTGTCTCCACACTGCAAGGTGCTGGAGCTCAGAGGGCCTCGTCAGAGGGAAGGGACAAGCAAGGGGCTGGATGCCCAAGACCTCTTTGGCCCAGCAGCCTCAGGGCAGCAGGGAGAGCAAGAGGCCCAACTTGCCCCTAGGTCGGCTCTGCCACTTCCCACACAGGCGGCCAGCCCAGCAGCTGCCTGACAGACTCTGGCTCCCCCGAGCTCTCTGCCGGTGCAGGGGGCAGGTCAGACGTGTGCATGTGGTTCTGCCTTGGCTTGGGAGTGTGGACACCCTGCCTTGCCCCCAGGCTCAGGGGCAAGGGCCCAGAGAGAGCACCACCCTGAAGCGCTTTTCTTCCGGGCTTAGGAGCATTGTGCCCGCCTGCTGGTAACAGTGGCCGGGAGCGCTTGCAAACCGGCCTTTGGAGGCAGCCGGGGAGGTCTTCCAGTGGGAGAGGGCCGGTTGTGCTCAGAGGCCCCACAGGCCAGGGGCAGGACCCAGCAGGGCCCCTGCCCCTGGCCAGTCTTACCCAGACCTTCCTGGCCTCCGGGGGTACTGCCCCACCAAGGGGCAGGCTCCGGGGACTGGGTCCAGACATGCTCGGGCGCCTCCCCTGGCTCATCCCCGCTGGTGCCTTTCCCCTGGGCCTAGGCCTCGGTTGAGGCCTCCTTGGAGAGGAGGTTGCTGGCAGGGGCTGTCTCCACACTGCAAGGTGCTGGAGCTCAGAGGGCCTCGTCAGAGGGAAGGGACCAGTAAGGGGCTGGATGCCCAAGACGTCTTTGGCCCAGCAGCCTCAGGGCAGCAGGGAGAGCAAGAGGCCCAACTTGCCCCTAGGGCGGCTCTGCCCCTTCCCACACAGGTGGCCAACCCAGCAGCTGCCTGACAGACTCTGGCTCCCCCAAGCTCTCTGCCGGTGCAGGGGACAGGAACAGACGTGGGCATGTGGTTCTGCCTTGGCCTGGGAGTGTGTTCCCCATGCCTTGCCCCCAGGCTCAGGGGCAAGGGCCCGGAGAGAGCACCACCCCGAAGCGCTTTTCTCCCGGGCTTGGGAGCATTGTGCGTGCCTGGCGGGAACAGCGGGCGGGAGTGCTTGCAAACCGGCCTTTCGAGGCAGACGGGGAGGTCTTCCAGCGGGAGAGTGCCGGTTGTGCTCAGACGCCCCACAGGCCAGGGGCAAGACCCAGCAGTGTCCCTGCCCCTGGCAGCCTTGCCCAGACCTTCCTGGCCTCCGGGGGTACTGCCCCACCAAGGGGCAGGCTGCGGGGACTGGGTCCAGACATGCCCGGGCGCCTCCCCAGGCTCATCCCCGCTGGTGCCTTTCCCCTGGGCCTAGGCCTCGGTTGAGGCCTCCTTGGAGAGGAGGTTGCTGGCAGGGGCTGTCTCCACACTGAAACGTGCTGGAGCTCAGAGGGCCTCGTCAGAGGGAAGGGACCAGCAAGGGGCTGGATGCCCAAGACCTCTTTGGCCCAGCAGCCTCAGGGCAGCAGGGAGAGCAAGAGGCCCAACTTGCCCCTAGGTCGGCTCTGCCCCTTCCCACACAGGCGGCCAGCCCAGCAGCTGCCTGACAGACTCTGGCTCCCCCGAGCTCTCTGCCGGTGCAGGGGGCAGATCAGACGTGTGCATGTGGTTCTGCCTTGTCCTGGGAGTGTGGACACCCTGCCTTGCCCCCAGGCTCAGGGGCAAGGGCCCGGAGAGAGCACCACCCTGAAGCGCTTTTCTCCCGGGCTTGGGAGCATTGTGCACGCCTGCTGGGAACAGTGGGCGGGAGCGCTTGCAAACCGGCCTTGGAGGCAGCCGGGGAGGTCTTCCAGTGGGAGAGGGCCGGTTGTGCTCAGAGGCCTCACAGGCCAGGGGCAGGACGCAGCAGGGCCCCTGCCCCTGGCCAGCCTTGCCCAGACCTTCCTGGCCTCCGGGGGGTACTGCCCCACCAAGGGGCAGGCTGCGGGGCCTGGGTCCAGACATGCCCGGGCGCCTCCCCAGGCTCATCCCCGCTGGTGCCTTTCCCCTGGGCCTAGGCCTCGGTTGAGGCCTCCTTGGAGAGGAGGTTGCTGGCAGGGGCTGTCTCCACACTGCAAGGTGCTGGAGCTCAGAGGGCCTCGTCAGTGGGAAGGGACCAGCAAGGGGCTGGATGCCCAAGACCTCTTTGGCCCAGCAGCCTCAGGGCAGCAGGGAGAGCAAGAGGCCCAACTTGCCCCTAGGTCGGCTCTGCCCCTTCCCACACAGGCAGCCAACCCAGCAGCTGCCTGACAGACTCTGGCTCCCCCGAGCTCTCTGCCGGTGCAGGGGTCAGGAACAGACGTGTGCATGTGGTTCTGCCTTGGTCTGGGAGTGTGGACCCACTGCCTGGACCCCAGGCTCAGGGGCAAGGGCCCGGAGAGAGCAACACCCCGAAGCGCTTTTCTCCTGGCCTTGGGAGCGTTGTGCGTGCCTGGCGGGAACAGCGGGCGGGAGTGTTGGCAAACCCGCCTTTGGAGGCAGCCGGGGAGGTCTTCCAGTGGGAGAGGGCCGGTTGTGCTCAGAGGCCCCACAGGCCAGGGGCAGGACCCAGCAGGGACCCTTCCCCTGGCCAGCCTTGCCCAGACCTTCCTGGCCTCCGGGGGTACTGCCCCACCAAGGGGCAGGCTGCAGGGACTGGGTCCTGATATGCCCGTGCGCCTCCACTGGCTCATCCCCGCTGTTGCCTTTCCCCTGTGCCTAGGCCTCGGTTGAGGCCTCCTTGGAGAGGAGGTTGCTGGCAGGGGCTGTCTCCACACTGCAAGGTGCTGGAGCTCAGAGGGCCTCGTCAGAGGGAAGGGACCAGCAAGGGGCTGGATGCCCAAGACCTCTTTGGCCCAGCAGCCTCAGGGCAGCAGGGAGAGCAAGAGGCCCAACTTGCCCCTAGGTCGGCTCTGCCCCTTCCCACACAGGCGGCCAGCCCAGCAGCTGCCTGACAGACTCTGGCTCCCCCCAGCTCTCTGCCGGTGGAGGGGGCAGGAACAGACGTGTGCATGTTGCTGTGCCTTGGCCTGGGACTGTGGATCCCCTGCCTGGCCCCCAGGCTCAGGGGCAAGGGCCCGGAGAGACCACCACCCCGAAGCGCTTTTCTCCCGGGCTTGGGAGCATTGTGCGCGCCTGGCGGGAACAGTGGGCGGGAGTGCTTGCAAACCGGCCTTTGGAGGCAGCCGGGGAGGTCTTCCAGTGGGAGAGGGCCGGTTGTGCTCAGAGGCCCCACAGGCCAGGGGCAGGACCCAGCAGGGCCCCTGCCCCTGGCCAGCCTTGCCCAGACCTTCCTGGCCTCCGGGGGTACTGCCCAACCAAGGGGCAGGCTGCGGGGACAGGGTCCAGACATGCCCGGGCGCCTCCCCTGGCTCAACCCCGCTGGTGCCTTTCCCCTGGGCCTAGGCCTCGGTTAACCCTCTTTGGAGAGGAGATTGCTGGCAGGGGCTGTCTCCACACTGCAAGGTGCTGGAGCTCAGAGGGCCTCGTCAGAGGGAAGGGACCAGTAAAGGGCTGGATGCCCAAGACGTCTTTGGCCCTGCAGCCTCAGGGCAGCAGGGAGTGCAAGAGGCCCAACTTGCCCCTAGGTCGGCTCTGCCCCTTCCCACACAGGCGGCCAGCCCAGCACCTGCCTGAGAGACTCTGGCTCCCCCGAGCTCTCTGCCGGTGCAGGGGACAGGACCAGACGTGTGCATGTGTTTCTGCCTTGGTCTGGGAGTGTGTTCCCCCTGCCTTGCCCACAGGCTCAGGGGCAAGGGCCCGGAGAGAGCACCACCCCGAAGCGCTTTTCTCCCGGGCTTGGGAGCATTGTGCGTGCCTGGCGGGAAGAGCGGGCAGGAGTGTTGGCAAACTGGCCTTTGGAGGCAGCCGGGGAGGTCTTCCAGTGGGAGAGGGCCGGTTGTGCTCAGAGGCCCCACAGGCCATGGGGAGGACCCAGCAGGGCCCCTGCCCCTGGCCAGCCTTGCCCAGATCTTCCTGGCCTCCGGGGGTACTGCCCCACCAAGGGGCACGCTGCGGGGACTGGGTCCAGACATGCCCGGGCGCCTCCCCAGGCTCATCCCCGCTGGTGCCTTTCCCCTGGGCCTAGGCCTCAGTTGAGGCCTCCTTGGAGAGGATGTTGCTGGCAGGGGCTCTCTCCACACTGCAAGGTGCTGGAGCTCAGAGGGCCTCGTCAGCGGGAAGGGACCAGCAAGGGGCTGGATGCCCAAGACCTCTTTGGCCCAGCAGCCTCAGGGCAGCAGGGAGAGCAAGAGGCCCAACTTGCCCCTAGGTCGGCTCTGCCCCTTCCCACACAGGCAGCCAACCCAGCAGCTGCCTGACAGACTCTGGCTCCCCCGAGCTCTCTGCCGGTGCAGGGGTCAGGAACAGACGTGTGCATGTGGTTCTGCCTTGGTCTGGGAGTGTGGACCCACTGCCTGGACCCCAGGCTCAGGGGCAAGGGCCCGGAGAGAGCAACACCCCGAAGCGCTTTTCTCCTGGCCTTGGGAGCGTTGTGCGTGCCTGGCGGGAACAGCGGGCGGGAGTGTTGGCAAACCCGCCTTTGGAGGCAGCCGGGGAGGTCTTCCAGTGGGAGAGGGCCGGTTGTGCTCAGAGGCCCCACAGGCCAGGGGCAGGACCCAGCAGGGACCCTGCCCCTGGCCAGCCTTGCCCAGACCTTCCTGGCCTCCGGGGGTACTGCCCCACCAAGGGGCAGGCTGCGGGGACTGGGTCCTGATATGCCCGTGCGCCTCCACTGGCTCATCCCCGCTGGTGCCTTTCCCCTGTGCCTAGGCCTCGGTTGAGGCCTCCTTGGAGAGGAGGTTGCTGGCAGGGGCTGTCTCCACACTGCAAGGTGCTGGAGCTCAGAGGGCCTCGTCAGAGGGAAGGGACCAGCAAGGGGCTGGATGCCCAAGACCTCTTTGGCCCAGCAGCCTCAGGGCAGCAGGGAGAGCAAGAGGCCCAACTTGCCCCTAGGTCGGCTCTGCCCCTTCCCACACAGGCGGCCAGCCCAGCAGCTGCCTGACAGACTCTGGCTCCCCCGAGCTCTCTGCCGGTGGAGGGGGCAGGAACAGACGTGTGCATGTTGTTGTGCCTTGGCCTGGGACTGTGGATCCCCTGCCTGGCCCCCAGGCTCAGGGGCAAGGGCCCGGAGAGACCACCACCCCGAAGCGCTTTTCTCCCGGGCTTGGGAGCATTGTGCGCGCCTGGCGGGAACAGTGGGCGGGAGTGCTTGCAAACCGGCCTTTGGAGGCAGCCGGGGAGGTCTTCCAGTGGGAGAGGGCCGGTTGTGCTCAGAGGCCCCACAGGCCAGGGGCAGGACCCAGCAGGGCCCCTGCCCCTGGCCAGCCTTGCCCAGACCTTCCTGGCCTCCGGGGGTACTGCCCCACCAAGGGGCAGGCTGCGGGGACAGGGTCCAGACATGCCCGGGCGCCTCCCCTGGCTCAACCCCGCTGGTGCCTTTCCCCTGGGCCTAGGCCTCGGATGAGGCCTCCTTGGAGAGGAGATTGCTGGCAGGGGCTGTCTCCACACTGCAAGGTGCTGGAGCTCAGAGGGCCTCGTCAGAGGGAAGGGACCAGTAAGGGGCTGGATGCCCAAGACGTCTTTGGCCCTGCAGCCTCAGGGCAGCAGGGAGAGCAAGAGGCCCAACTTGCCCCTAGGTCGGCTCTGCCCCTTCCCACACAGGCGGCCAGCACAGCACCTGCCTGAGAGACTCTGGCTCCCCCGAGCTCTCTGCCGGTGCAGGGGACAGGAACAGACGTGTGCATGTGTTTCTGCCTTGGTCTGGGAGTGTGTTCCCCCTGCCTTGCCCACAGGCTCAGGGGCAAGGGCCCGGAGAGAGCACCACCCCGAAGCGCTTTTCTCCCGGGCTTGGGAGCATTGTGCGTGCCTGGCGGGAAGAGCGGGCAGGAGTGTTGGCAAATTGGCCTTTGGAGGCAGCCGGGGAGGTCTTCCAGTGGGAGAGGGCCGGTTGTGCTCAGAGGCCCCACAGGCCATGGGGAGGACCCAGCAGGGCCCCTGCCCCTGGCCAGCCTTGCCCAGATCTTCCTGGCCTCCGGGGGTACTGCCCCACCAAGGGGCAGGCTGCGGGGACTGGGTCCAGACATGCCCGGGCGCCTCCCCAGGCTCATCCCCGCTGGTGCCTTTCCCCTGGGCCTAGGCCTCGGTTGAGGCCTCCTTGGAGAGGATGTTGCTGGCAGGGGCTGTCTCCACACTGCAAGGTGCTGGAGCTCAGAGGGCCTCGTCAGAGGGAAGGGACCAGCAAGGGGCTGGATGCCCAAGACCTCTTTGGCCCAGCAGCCTCAGGGCAGCAGGGAGAGCAAGAGGCCCAACTTGCCCCTAGGTCGGCTCTGCCCCTTCCCACACAGGCGGCCAGCCCAGCAGCTGCCTGACAGACTCTGGCTCCCCCGAGCTCTCTGCCGGTGCAGGGGTCAGGAACAGACGTGTGCATGTGGTTCTGCCTTGGTCTGGGAGTGTGGACCAACTGCCTGGCCCCCAGGCTCAGGGGCAAGGGCCCAAGGAGAGCACCACCCCAAAGTGCTTTTCTCCCGGGCTTGGGAGCATTGTGCGTGCCTGGCGGGAACAGTGGGCGGGAGTGTTGGCAAACTGGCCTTTGGAGGCAGCCGGGGAGTTCTTCCAGTGGGAGAGGGCCGGTTGTGCTCAGAGGCCCCACAGGCCAGGGGCAGGACCCAGCAGGGCCCCTGCCCCTGGCCAGCCTTGCCCAGACCTTCCTGGCCTCCGGGGGTACTGCCCCACCAAGGGGCAGGCTGCGGGGACTGGGTCCAGAAATGCCCGGGCGCCTCCCCAGGCTCATCCCCGCTGGTGCCTTTCCCTGGGCCTAGGCCTCGGTTGAGGCCTCCTTGGAGAGGAGGTTGCTGGCAGGGGCTGTCTCCACACTGCAAGGTGCTGGAGCTCAGAGGGCCTCGTCAGAGTGAAGGGACCAGCAAGGGGCTGGATGCCCAAGACCTCTTTGGACCAGCAGCCTCAGGGCAGCAGGGAGAGCAAGAGGCCCTACTTGCCCCTAGGTCGGCTCTGCCACTTCCCACACAGGCGGCCAGCCCAGCAGCTGCCTGACAGACACTGGCTCCCCTGAGCTCTCTGCCGGTGCAGGGGGCAGGTCAGACGTGTGCATGTGGTTCTGCCTTGGCCTGGGAGTGTGGACACCCTGCCTTGCCCCCAGGCTCAGGGGCAAGGGCCCAGAGAGAGCACCACCCTGAAGCGCTTTTCTTCCGGGCTTAGGAGCATTGTGCCCGCCTGCTGGTAACAGTGGCCGGGAGCGCTTGCAAACCGGCCTTTGGAGGCAGCCGGGGAGGTCTTCCAGTGGGAGAGGGCCGGTTGTGCTCAGAGGCCCCACAGGCCAGGGGCAGGACCCAGCAGGGCCCCTGCCCCTGGCCAGTCTTGCCCAGACCTTCCTGGCCTCCGGGGGTACTGCCCCACCAAGGGGCAGGCTGCGGGGTCTGGGTCCAGACATGCTCGGGCGCCTCCCCTGGCTCATCCCCGCTGGTGCCTTTCCCCTGGGCCTAGGCCTCGGTTGAGGCCTCCTTGTAGAGGAGGTTGCTGGCAGGGGCTGTCTCCACACTGCAAGGTGCTGGAGCTCAGAGGGCCTCGTCAGAGGGAAGGGACCAGTAAGGGGCTGGATGCCCAAGACGTCTTTGGCCCAGCAGCCTCAGGGCAGCAGGGAGAGCAAGAGGCCCAACTTGCCCCTAGGGCGGCTCTGCCCCTTCCCACACAGGCGGCCAACCCAGCAGCTGCCTGACAGACTCTGGCTCCCCCAAGCTCTCTGCCGTTGCAGGGGACAGGAACAGACGTGGGCATGTGGTTCTGCCTTGGCCTGGGAGTGTGTTCCCCATGCCTTGCCCCCAGGCTCAGGGGCAAGGGCCCGGAGAGAGCACCACCCCGAAGCGCTTTTCTCCCGGGCTTGGGAGCATTGTGCAAGTCTGGCGTGAACAGCGGGTGGGAGTGTTGGCAAACAGGACTTTGGAGGCAGCCGGGGAGGTCTTCCAGTGGGAGAGGGCCGGTTGTGCTCAGAGGCCCCACAGGCCAGGGGCAGGACCCAGCACGTCCCCTGCCCCTGGCCAGCCTTTCCCAGACCTTCCTGGCCTCCGGGGGTACTGCCCCACCAAGGGGCAGGCTGCGGGGACTGGGTCCAGACATGCCTGGGCGCCTCCCCAGGCTCATCCCCGCTGGTGCCTTTCCCCTGGTCCTAGGTCTCGGTTGAGGCCTCCTTGGAGAGGAGGTTGCTGGCAGGGGCTGTCTCCACACTGCAAGGTGCTGGAGCTCAGAGGGCCTCGTCAGAGGGAAGGGACAAGCAAAGGGCTGGATGCCCAAGACCTCTTTGGCCCAGCAGCCTCAGGGCAGCAGGGAGAGCAAGAGGCCCAACTTGCCCCTAGGTCGGCTCTGCCCCTTCCCACAAAGGTGGCCAGCCCAGCAGCTGCCTGACAGACTCTGGCTCCCCCGAGCTCTCTGCCGGTGCAGGGGTCAGGAACAGACGTGTGCATGTGGTTCTGTTTGGCCTGGGAGTGTGGACCCCCTGCCTGGCCCCCAGTCTCAGGGGCAAGGGCCCGGAGAGAGCACCACCCCGAAGCGCTTTTCTCCCGGGATGGGAGCATTGTGCGCGCTTGGTGGGAACAGTGGGCGGGAGTGCGTGCAAAACGGCCTTTGGAGGCAGCCGGGGAGGTCTTCCAGTGGGAGAGGGCCGGTTGTGCTCAGAGGCCCCACAGGCCAGGGGCAGGACCCAGCAGGTCCCCTGCCCCTGGTCAGCCTTGCCCAGACCTTCCTGGCCTCCAGGGGTACTGCCCCACCAAGGGGCAGGCTGCGGGGACTGGGTCCAGACATGCCCGGGCGCCTCTCCAGGCTCATCCCCGCTGGTGCCTTTCCCCTGGGCCTAGGCCTCGGTTGAGGCCTCCTTGGAGAGGAGATTGCTGGCAGGGGCTGTCTCCACACTGCAAGGTGCTGGAGCTCAGAGGGCCTCGTCAGAGGGAAGGGACCAGTAAGGGGCTGGATGCCCAAGACGTCTTTGGCCCTGCAGCCTCAGGGCAGCAGGGAGAGCAAGAGGCCCAACTTGCCCCTAGGTCGGCTCTGCCCCTTCCCACACAGGCGGCCAGCCCAGCAGCTGCCTGACAGACTCTGGCTCCCCCGAGCTCTCTGCCGGTGCAGGGGTCAGGAACAGACGTGTGCATGTGGTTCTGCCTTGGTCTGGGAGTGTGGACCAACTGCCTGGCCCCCAGGCTCAGGGGCAAGGGCCCAAGGAGAGCACCACCCCGAAGTGCTTTTCTCCCGGGCTTGGGAGCATTGTGCGTGCCTGGCGGGAACAGTGGGCGGGAGTGTTGGCAAACTGGCCTTTGGAGGCAGCCGGGGAGTTCTTCCAGTGGGAGAGGGCCGGTTGTGCTCAGAGGCCCCACAGGCCAGGGGCAGGACCCAGCAGGGCCCCTGCCCCTGGCCAGCCTTGCCCAGACCTTCCTGGCCTCCGGGGGTACTGCCCCACCAAGGGGCAGGCTGCGGGGACTGGGTCCAGACATGCCTGGGCGCCTCCCCAGGCTCATCCCCGCTGGTGCCTTTCCCCTGGTCCTAGGTCTCGGTTGAGGCCTCCTTGGAGAGGAGGTTGCTGGCAGGGGCTGTCTCCACACTGCAAGGTGCTGGAGCTCAGAGGGCCTCGTCAGAGGGAAGGGACAAGCAAAGGGCTGGATGCCCAAGACCTCTTTGGCCCAGCAGCCTCAGGGCAGCAGGGAGAGCAAGAGGCCCAACTTGCCCCTAGGTCGGCTCTGCCCCTTCCCACAAAGGCGGCCAGCCCAGCAGCTGCCTGACAGACTCTGGCTCCCCCGAGCTCTCTGCCGGTGCAGGGGTCAGGAACAGACGTGTGCATGTGGTTCTGCCTTGGCCTGGGAGTGTGGACCCCCTGCCTGGCCCCCAGTCTCAGGGGCAAGGGCCCGGAGAGAGCACCACCCCGAAGCGCTTTTCTCCCGGGATGGGAGCATTGTGCGCGCTTGGTGGGAACAGTGGGCGGGAGTGCGTGCAAAACGGCCTTTGGAGGCAGCCGGGGAGGTCTTCCAGTGGGAGAGGGCCGGTTGTGCTCAGAGGCCCCACAGGCCAGGGGCAGGACCCAGCAGGTCCCCTGCCCCTGGTCAGCCTTGCCCAGACCTTCCTGGCCTCCAGGGGTACTGCCCCACCAAGGGGCAGGCTGCGGGGACTGGGTCCAGACATGCCCGGGCGCCTCTCCAGGCTCATCCCCGCTGGTGCCTTTCCCCTGGGCCTAGGCCTCGGTTGAGGCCTCCTTGGAGAGGAGATTGCTTGCAGGTGCTGTCTCCACACTGCAAGGTGCTGGAGCTCAGAGGGCCTCGTCAGAGGGAAGGGACCAGCAAAGGGCTGGATGCCCAAGACGTCTTTGGCCCAGCAGCCTCAGGGCAGCAGGGACAGCAAGAGGCCCAACTTGCCCCTAGGTCGGCTCTGCCCCTTCCCACACAGGCGGCCAGCCCAGCACCTGCCTGAGAGACTCTGGCTCCCCCGAGCTCTCTGCCGGTGTAGGGGGCAGGAACAGACGTGTTCATGTCGTTCTGTCTTGGCCTGGGAGTGTGTTCCCCCTGCCTGGCCCGCAGGCTTAGGGGCAAGGGCCCGGAGAGAGCACCACCCCGAAGCGCTTTTCTACCGGGCATGGAGCATTGTGCGTGCCTGGCGGGAACAGCGGGCGGGAGTGCTTACAAACCGGCCTTTCGAGGCAGACGGGGAGGTCTTCCAGCGGGAGAGTGCCGGTTGTGCTCAGACGTCCACAGGCCAGGGGCAGGACCCAGCGCTGTCCCTGCCCCTGGCAGCCTTGCACAGACCTTCCTGGCCTCCGGGGGTACTGCCCCACCAAGGGGCAGGCTGCGCGGACTGGGTCCAGACATGCCCGGGCGCCTCCCCAGGCTCATCCCCGCTGGTGCCTTTCCCCTGGGCCTAGGCCTCGGTTGAGGCCTCATTGGAGAGGAGGTTGCTGGCAGGGGCTGTCTCCACACTGCAAGGTGCTGGAGCTCAGAGGGCCTCGTCAGAGGGAAGGGACCAGCAAGGGGCTGGATGCCCAAGACCTCTTTGGCCCAGCAGCCTCAGGGCAGCAGGGAGAGGAAGAGGCCCAACTTGCCCCTAGGTCGGCTTTGCCCCTTCCCACACAGGCGGCCAGCCCAGCAGCTGCCTGACAGACTCTGGCTCCCCCGAGCTCTCTGCCGGTGCAGGGGTCAGGAACAGACGTGTGCATGTGGTTCTGCCTTGGTCTGGGAGTGTGGACCAACTGCCTGGCCCCCAGGCTCAGGGGCAAGGGCCCGAGGAGAGCACCACACCGAAGTGCTTTTCTCCCGGGCTTGGGAGCATTGTGCGTGCCTGGCGGGAACAGCGGGCGGGAGTGTTGGCAAACTGGCCTTTGGAGGCAGCCGGGGAGTTCTTCCAGTGGGAGAGGGCCGGTTGTGCTCAGAGGCCCCACAGGCCAGGGGCAGGACCCAGCAGGGCCCCTGCCCCTGGCCAGCCTTGCCCAGATCTTCCTGGCTTCCGGGGGTACTGCCCCACCAAGGGGCAGGCTGCGGGGACTGGGTCCAGACATGCCTGGGCGCCTCCCCAGGCTCATCCCCGCTGGTGCCTTTCCCCTGGGCCTAGGCCTCGGTTGAGGCCTCCTTGGAGAGGAGGTTGCTGGCAGGGGCTGTCTCCACACTGCAAGGTGCTGGAGCTCAGAGGGCCTCGTCAGAGGGAAGGGACCAGCAAGGGGCTGGATGCCCAAGACCTCTTTGGCCCAGCAGCCTCAGGGCAGCAGGGAGAGCAAGAGGCCCAACTTGCCCCTAGGTCGGCTCTGCCACTTCCCACACAGGCGGCCAGCCCAGCAGCTGCCTGACAGACTCTGGCTCCCCCGAGCTCTCTGCCGGTGCAGGGGGCAGGTCAGACGTGTGCATGTGGTTCTGCCTTGGCCTGGGAGTGTGGACACCCTGACTTGCCCCCAGGCTCAGGGGCAAGGGCCCAGAGAGAGCACCACCCTGAAGCGCTTTTCTTCCGGGCTTAGGAGCATTGTGCCCGCCTGCTGGTAACAGTGGCCGGGAGCGCTTGCAAACCGGCCTTTGGAGGCAGCCGGGGAGGTCTTCCAGTGGGAGAGGGCCGGTTGTGCTCAGAGGCCCCACAGGCCAGGGGCAGGACCCAGCAGGTCCCCTGCCCCTGGCCAGCCTTTCCCAGACCTTCCTGGCCTCCGGGGGTACTGCCCCACCAAGGGGCAGGCTGCGGGGACTGGGTCCAGACATGCCTGGGCGCCTCCCCAGGCTCATCCCCGCTGGTGCCTTTCCCCTGGTCCTAGGTCTCGGTTGAGGCCTCCTTGGAGAGGAGGTTGCTGGCAGGGGCTGTCTCCACACTGCAAGGTGCTGGAGCTCAGAGGGCCTCGTCAGAGGGAAGGGACCAGCAAGGGGCTGGATGCCCAAGACCTCTTTGGCCCAGCAGCCTCAGGGCAGCAGGGAGAGCAAGAGGCCCAACTTGCCCCTAGGTCGGCTCTGCCCCTTCCCACAAAGGCGGCCAGCCCAGCAGCTGCCTGACAGACTCTGGCTCCCCCGAGCTCTCTGCCGGTGCAGGGGTCAGGAACACACGTGTGCATGTGGTTCTGCCTTGGCCTGGGAGTGTGGACCCCCTGTCTGGCCCCCAGTCTCAGGGGCAAGGGCCCGGAGAGAGCACCACCCCGAAGCGCTTTTCTCCCGGGATGGGAGCATTGTGCGCGCTTGGTGGGAACAGTGGGCGGGAGTGCGTGCAAAACGGCCTTTGGAGGCAGCCGGGGTGGTCTTCCAGTGGGAGAGGGCCGGTTGTGCTCAGAGGCCCCACAGGCCAGGGGCAGGACCCAGCAGGTCCCCTGCCCCTGGTCAGCCTTGCCCAGACCTTCCTGGCCTCCAGGGGTACTGCCCCACCAAGGGGCAGGCTGCGGGGACTGGGTCCAGACATACCCGGGCGCCTCCCCAGGCTCATCCCCGCTGGTGCCTTTCCCCTGGGCCTAGGCCTCGGTTGAGGCCTCCTTGGAGAGGAGATTGCTGGCAGGTGCTGTCTCCACACTGCAAGGTGCTGGAGCTCAGAGGGCCTCGTCAGAGGGAAGGGACCAGCAAAGGGCTGGATGCCCAAGACGTCTTTGGCCCAGCAGCCTCAGGTCAGCAGGGAGAGCAAGAGGCCCAACTTGCCCCTAGGTCGGCTCTGCCCCTTCCCACACAGGCGGCCAGCCCAGCACCTGCCTGAGAGACTCTGGCTCCCCCGAGCTCTCTGCCGGTGTAGGGGGCAGGAACAGACGTGTTCATGTCGTTCTGTCTTGGACTGGGAGTGTGTTCCCCTTGCCTGGCCCGCAGGCTTAGGGGCAAGGGCCCGGAGAGAGCACCACCCCGAAGCGCTTTTCTACCGGGCTTGGGAGCACTGTGCGTGCCTGGCGGGAACAGCGGGCGGGAGTGCTTGCAAACCGGCCTTTCGAGGCAGACGGGGAGGTCTTCCAGCGGGAGAGTGCCGGTTGTGCTCAGACGTCCCACAGGCCAGGGGCAGGACCCAGCGCTGTCCCTGCCCCTGGCAGCCTTGCACAGACCTTCCTGGCCTCCGGGGGTACTGCCCCACCAAGGGGCAGGCTGCGGGGACTGGGTCCAGACATGCCCTTGCGCCTCCACTGGCTCATCCCCGCTGGTACCTTTCCCCTGGGCCTAGGCCTCGGTTGAGGCCTCCTTGGAGAGGAGGTTGCTGGCCGGGGCTGTCTCCACACTGCAAGGTGCTGGAGCTCAGAGGGCCTCGTCAGAGGGAAGGGACCAGTAAGGGGCTGGATGCCCAAGACGTCTTTGGCCCAGCAGCCTCAGGGCAGCAGGGAGAGGAAGAGGCCCAACTTGCCCCTAGGTCGGCTCTGCCCCTTCCCACACAGGCAGCCAACCCAGCAGCTGCCTGACAGACTCTGGCTCCCCCGAGCTCTCTGCCGGTGCAGGGGTCAGGAACAGACGAGTGCATGTGGTTCTGCCTTGGTCTGGGAGTGTGGACCCACTGCCTGGACCCCAGGCTCAGGGGCAAGGGCCCGGAGAGGGCAACACCCCGAAGCGCTTTTCTCCCGGGCTTGGGAGCATTGTGCGTGCCTGGCGGGAACAGCGGGCGGGAGTGTTGGCAAACCGGCCTTTGGAGGCAGCCGGGGAGGTCTTCCAGTGGGAGAGGGCCGGTTGTGCTCAGAGGCCCCACAGCCCAGGGGCAGGACCCAGCAGGGCCCCTGCCCCTGGCCAGCCTTGCCCAGACCTTCCTGGCCTCCGGGGGTACTGCCCCACCAAGGGGCAGGCTGCGGGGACTGGGTCCAGACATGCCCGTGCGCCTCCCCAGGCTCATCCCCCCTGGTGCCTTTCCCCTGGGCCTAGGCCTCGGTTGAGGCCTCCTTGGAGAGGAGGTTGCTGGCAGGGGCTGTCTCCACACTGCAAGGTGCTGGAGCTCAGAGGGCCTCGTCAGAGGGAAGGGACCAGCAACGGGATGGATGCCCAAGACCTCTTTGGCCCAGCAGCCTCAGGGCAGCAGGGAGAGCAAGAGGCCCAACTTGCCCCTAGGTCGGCTCTGCCCCTTCCCACACAGGCGGCCAGCCCAGCAGCTGCCTGACAGACTCTGGCTCCCCCGAGCTCTCTGCCGGTGCAGGGGGCAGGAACAGACGTGTGCATGTGGTTCTGAATTGGCCTGGGAGTGTGGACACCGTGCCTTGACCCCAGGCTCAGGGGCAAGGGCCCGGAGAGAGCACCACCCTGAAGCGCTTTTCTCCCGGGCTTGGGAGAATTGTGCGTGCCTGGCGGGAACAGCGGGCGGGAGTGTTGGCAAACCGGCCTTTGGAGGCAGCCGGGGAAGTCTTCCAGTGGGAGAGGGCCGGTTGTGCTCAGAGGACCCACAGGCCAGGGGCAGGACCCAGCAGGGCCCCTGCCCGTTGCCAGCCTTGCCCAGACCTTCCTGGCCTCCGGGGGTACTGCCCCACCAAGGGGCAGGCTGCGGGGACTGGGTCCAGACATGCCCGGGCGCCTCCCCAGGCTCATCCCCGCTGGTGCCTTTCCCCTGGTCCTAGGCCTCGGTTGAGGCCTCCTTGGAGAGGAGGTTGCTGGCAGGGGCTGTCTCCACACTGCAAGGTGCTGGAGCTCAGAGGGCCTCGTCAGAGGGAAGGGACAAGCAAGGGGCTGGATGCCCAAGATCTCTTTGGCCCAGCAGCCTCAGGGCAGCAGGGAGAGCAAGAGGCCCAACTTGCCCCTAGGTCGGCTCTGCCCCTTCCCACACAGGCGGCCAGCCCAGCAGCTGCCTGACAGACTCTGGCTCCCCCGAGCGCTCTGCCGGTGCATGGGGCAGGAACAGACGTGTGCATGTCGTTCTGCCTTGGCCTGGGAGTGTGGACCCCCTGCCTGGCCCCCAGGCTCAGTGGAAAGGGCCCGGAGAGAGCACCACCCCGAGGCGATTTTCTCCCGGGCTTGGGAGCGTTGTGCGCCCTTGGTTGGAACAGCGGGCGGGAGTGTTGGCAAACCGGCCTTTGGAGGCAGCCGGGGAAGTCTTCCAGCGGGAGAGTGCCGGTTGTGCTCAGACGTCCCACAGGCCAGGGGCAGGACCCAGCGCTGTCCCTGCCCCTGGCAGCCTTGCACAGACCTTCCTGGCCTCCGGGGGTACTGCCCCACCAAGGGGCAGGCTGCGGGGACTGGGTCCAGACATGCCCGGGCGCCTCCCCAGGCTCATCCCCGCTGGTGCCTTTCCCCTGGGCCTAGGCCTCGGTTGAGGCCTCATTGGAGAGGAGGTTGCTGGCAGGGGCTGTCTCCACACTGCAAGGTGCTGGAGCTCAGAGGGCCTCGTCAGAGGGAATGGACCAGCAAGGGGCTGGATGCCCAAGACCTCTTTGGCCCAGCAGCCTCAGGGCAGCAGGGAGAGGAAGAGGCCCAACTTGCCCCTAGGTCGGCTCTGCCCCTTCCCACACAGGCGGCCAGCCCAGCAGCTGCCTGACAGACTCTGGCTCCCCCGAGCTCTCTGCCGGTGCAGGGGTCAGGAACAGACGTGTGCATGTGGTTCTGCCTTGGTCTGGGAGTGTGGACCAACTGCCTGGCCCCCAGGCTCAGGGGCAAGGGCCCGAGGAGAGCACCACACCGAAGTGCTTTTCTCCCGGGCTTGGGAGCATTGTGCGTGCCTGGCGGGAACAGCGGGCGGGAGTGTTGGCAAACTGGCCTTTGGAGGCAGCCGGGGAGTTCTTCCAGTGGGAGAGGGCCGGTTGTGCTCAGAGGCCCCACAGGCCAGGGGCAGGACCCAGCAGGGCCCCTGCCCCTGGCCAGCCTTGCCCAGACCTTCCTGGCCTCCGGGGGTACTGCCCCACCAAGGGGCAGGCTGCGGGGACTGGGTCCAGACATGCCCGGGCGCCTCCCCAGGCTCATCCCCGCTGGTGCCTTTCCCCTGGGCCTAGGCCTCGGTTGAGGCCTCCTTGGAGAGGAGGTTGCTGGCAGGGGCTGTCTCCACACTGCAAGGTGCTGGAGCTCAGAGGGCCTCGTCAGAGGGAAGGGACCAGCAAGGGGCTGGATGCCCAAGACGTCTTTGGCCCAGCAGCCTCAGGGCAGCAGGGAGAGCAAGAGGCCCAACTTGCCCCTAGGTCGGTCTGCCACTTCCCACACAGGCGGCCAGCCCAGCAGCTGCCTGACAGACTCTGGCTCCCCCGAGCTCTCTGCTGGTGCAGGGGGCAAGTCAGACGTGTGCATGTGGTTCTGCCTTGGCCTGGGAGTGTGGACACCCTGCCTTGCCCCCAGGCTCAGGGGCAAGGGCCCAGAGAGAGCACCACCCTGAAGCGCTTTTCTTCCGGGCTTAGGAGCATTGTGCCCGCCTGCTGGTAACAGTGGCCGGGAGCGCTTGCAAACCGGCCTTTGGAGGCAGCCGGGGAGGTCTTCCAGTGGGAGAGGGCCGGTTGTGCTCAGAGGCCCCACAGGCCAGGGGCAGGACCCAGCAGGTCCCCTGCCCCTGGCCAGCCTTTCCCAGACCTTCCTGGCCTCCGGGGGTACTGCCCCACCAAGGGGCAGGCTGCGGGGACTGGGTCCAGACATGCCTGGGCGCCTCCCCAGGCTCATCCCCGCTGGTGCCTTTCCCCTGGTCCTAGGTCTCGGTTGAGGCCTCCTTGGAGAGGAGGTTGCTGGCAGGGGCTGTCTCCACACTGCAAGGTGCTGGAGCTCAGAGGGCCTCGTCAGAGGGAAGGGACAAGCAAAGGGCTGGATGCCCAAGACCTCTTTGGCCCAGCAGCCTCAGGGCAGCAGGGAGAGCAAGAGGCCTAACTTGCCCCTAGGTCGGCTCTGCCCCTTCCCACAAAGGCGGCCAGCCCAGCAGCTGCCTGACAGACTCTGGCTCCCCCGAGCTCTCTGCCGGTGCAGGGGTCAGGAACAGACGTGTGCATGTGGTTCTGCCTTGGCCTGGGAGTGTGGACCCCCTGCCTGGCCCCCAGTCTCAGGGGCAAGGGCCCGGAGAGAGCACCACCCCGAAGCGCTTTTCTCCCGGGATGGGAGCATTGTGCGTGCTTGGTGGGAACAGTGGGCGGGAGTGCGTGCAAAACGGCCTTTGGAGGCAGCCGGGGAGGTCTTCCAGTGGGAGAGGGACGGTTGTGCTCAGAGGCCCCACAGGCCAGGGGCAGGACCCAGCAGGTCCCCTGCCCCTGGTCAGCCTTGCCCAGACCTTCCTGGCCTCCAGGGGTACTGCCCCACCAAGGGGCAGGCTGCGGGGACTGGGTCCAGACATGCCCGGGCGCCTCCCCAGGCTCATCCCCGCTGGTGCCTTTCCCCTGGGCCTAGGCCTCGGTTGAGGCCTCCTTGGAGAGGAGATTGCTGGCAGGTGCTGTCTCCACACTGCAAGGTGCTGGAGCTCAGAGGGCCTCGTCAGAGGGAAGGGACCAGCAAAGGGCTGGATGCCCAAGACGTCTTTGGCCCAGCAGCCTCAGGGCAGCAGGGAGAACAAGAGGCCCAACTTGCCCCTAGGTCGGCTCTGCCCCTTCCCACACAGGCGGCCAGCCCAGCACCTGCCTGAGAGACTCTGGCTCCCCCGAGCTCTCTGCCGGTGTAGGGGGCAGGAACAGATGTGTTCATGTCGTTCTGTCTTGGCCTGGGAATGTGTTCCCCCTGCCTGGCCCGCAGGCTTAGGGGCAAGGGCCCGGAGAGAGCACCACCCCGAAGCGCTTTTCTCCCGGGCTTGGGAGCATTGTGCGTGCCTGGCGGGAACAGCGGGCGGGAGTGCTTGCAAACCAGCCTTTCGAGGCAGACGGGGAGGTCTTCCAGCGGGAGAGTGCCGGTTGTGCTCAGACGTCCCACAGGCCAGGGGCAGGACCCAGCGCTGTCCCTGCCCCTGGCAGCCTTGCACAGACCTTCCTGGCCTCCGCGGGTACTGCCCCACCAAGGGGCAGGCTGCGGGGACTGGGTCCAGACATGCCCGGGCGCCTCCCCCGGCTCATTCCCGCTGGTGCCTTTCCCCTGGGCCTAGGCCTCGGTTGAGGCCGCCTTGGAGAGGAGGTTGCTGGCAGGGGCTGTCTCCACACTGCAAGGTGCTGGAGCTCAGAGGGCCTCATCAGAGGGAAGGGACCAGCAAGGGGCTGGATGCCCAAGACCTATTTGGCCCAGCAGCCTCAGGGCAGCAGGGAGAGCTAGAGGCCCAACTTGCCCCTAGGTCGGCTCTGCCCCTTTCCACACAGGCCGCCAACCCAGCAGCTGCCTGGCATACTCTGGCTCCCCCGAGCTCTCTGCCGGTGCAGGGGGCAGGTCAGACGTGTGCATGTGGTTCTGCCTTGGCCTGGGAGTGTGGACACCCTGCCTTGCCCCCAGGCTCAGGGGCAAGGGCCCAGAGAGAGCACCACCCTGAAGCGCTTTTCTTCCGGGCTTAGGAACATTGTGCCCGCCTGCTGGTAACAGTGGCCGGGAGCGCTTGCAAACCGGCCTTTGGAGGCAGCCGGGGAGGTCTTCCAGTGGGAGAGGGCCGGTTGTGCTCAGAGGCCCCACAGGCCAGGGGCAGGACCCAGCAGGTCCCCTGCCCCTGGTCAGCCTTGCCCAGACCTTCCTGGCCTCCAGGGGTACTGCCCCACCAAGGGGCAGGCTGCGGGGACTGGGTCCAGACATGCCCGGGCGCCTCCCCAGGCTCATCCCCGCTGGTGCCTTTCCCCTGGGCCTAGGCCTCGGTTGAGGCCTCCTTGGAGAGGAGATTGCTGGCAGGTGCTGTCTCCACACTGCAAGGTGCTGGAGCTCAGAGGGCCTCGTCAGAGGGAAGGGACCAGCAAAGGGCTGGATGCCCAAGACGTCTTTGGCCCAGCAGCCTCAGGGCAGCAGGGAGAGCAAGAGGCCCAACTTGCCCCTAGGTCGGCTCTGCCCCTTCCCACACAGGCGGCCAGCCCAGCACCTGCCTGAGAGACTCTGGCTCCCCCGAGCTCTCTGCCGGTGTAGGGGGCAGGAACAGACGTGTTCATGTCGTTCTGTCTTGGACTGGGAGTGTGTTCCCCCTGCCTGGCCCGCAGGCTTAGGGGCAAGGGCCCGGAGAGAGCACCACCCCGAAGCGCTTTTCTACCGGGCTTGGGAGCATTGTGCGTGCCTGGCGGGAACAGCGGGCGGGAGTGCTTGCAAACCGGCCTTTCGAGGCAGACGGGGAGGTCTTCCAGCGGGAGAGTGCCGGTTGTGCTCAGACGTCCCACAGGCCAGGGGCAGGACCCAGCGCTGTCCCTGCCCCTGGCAGCCTTGCCCAGACCTTCCTGGCCTCCGGGGGTACTGCCCCACCAAGGGGCAGGCTGCGGGGACTGGGTCCAGACATGCCCTTGCGCCTCCACTGGCTCATCCCCGCTGGTACCTTTCCCCTGGGCCTAGGCCTCGGTTGAGGCCTCCTTGGAGAGGAGGTTGCTGGCCGGGGCTGTCTCCACACTGCAAGGTGCTGGAGCTCAGAGGGCCTCGTCAGAGGGAAGGGACCAGTAAGGGGCTGGATGCCCAAGACGTCTTTGGCCCAGCAGCCTCAGGGCAGCAGGGAGAGGAAGAGGCCCAACTTGCCCCTAGGTCGGCTCTGCCCCTTCCCACACAGGCAGCCAACCCAGCAGCTGCCTGACAGACTCTGGCTCCCCCGAGCTCTCTGCCGGAGCAGGGGTCAGGAACAGACGAGTGCATGTGGTTCTGCCTTGGTCTGGGAGTGTGGACCCACTGCCTGGACCCCAGGCTCAGGGGCAAGGGCCCGGAGAGGGCAACACCCCGAAGCGCTTTACTCCCGGGCTTGGGAGCATTGTGCGTGCCTGGCGGGAACAGCGGGCGGGAGTGTTGGCAAACCGGCCTTTGGAGGCAGCCGGGGAGGTCTTCCAGTGGGAGAGGGCCGGTTGTGCTCAGAGGCCCCACAGCCCAGGGGCAGGACCCAGCAGGGCCCCTGCCCCTGGCCAGCCTTGCCCAGACCTTCCTGGCCTCCGGGGGTACTGCCCCACCAAGGGGCAGGCTGCGGGGACTGGGTCCAGACATGCCCGTGCGCCTCCCCAGGCTCATCCCCCCTGGTGCCTTTCCCCTGGGCCTAGGCCTCGGTTGAGGCCTCCTTGGAGAGGAGGTTGCTGGCAGGGGCTGTCTCCACACTGCAAGGTGCTGGAGCTCAGAGGGCCTCGTCAGAGGGAAGGGACCAGCAACGGGATGGATGCCCAAGACCTCTTTGGCCCAGCAGCCTCAGGGCAGCAGGGAGAGCAAGAGGCCCAACTTGCCCCTAGGTCGGCTCTGCCCCTTCCCACACAGGCGGCCAGCCCAGCAGCTGCCTGACAGACTCTGGCTCCCCCGAGCTCTCTGCCGGTGCAGGGGGCAGGAACAGACGTGTGCATGTGGTTCTGAATTGGCCTGGGAGTGTGGACACCGTGCCTTGACCCCAGGCTCAGGGGCAAGGGCCCGGAGAGAGCACCACCCTGAAGCGCTTTTCTCCCGGGCTTGGGAGAATTGTGCGTGCCTGGCGGGAACAGCGGGCGGGAGTGTTGGCAAACCGGCCTTTGGAGGCAGCCGGGGAAGTCTTCCAGTGGGAGAGGGCCGGTTGTGCTCAGAGGACCCACAGGCCAGGGGCAGGACCCAGCAGGGCCCCTGCCCGTTGCCAGGCTTGCCCAGACCTTCCTGGCCTCCGGGGGTACTGCCCCACCAAGGGGCAGGCTGCGGGGACTGGGTCCAGACATGCCCGGGCGCCTCCCCAGGCTCATCCCCGCTGGTGCCTTTCCCCTGGTCCTAGGCCTCGGTTGAGGCCTCCTTGGAGAGGAGGTTGCTGGCAGGGGCTGTCTCCACACTGCAAGGTGCTGGAGCTCAGAGGGCCTCGTCAGAGGGAAGGGACAAGCAAGGGGCTGGATGCCCAAGATCTCTTTGGCCCAGCAGCCTCAGGGCAGCAGGGAGAGCAAGAGGCCCAACTTGCCCCTAGGTCGGCTCTGCCCCTTCCCACACAGGCGGCCAGCCCAGCAGCTGCCTGACAGACTCTGGCTCCCCCGAGCGCTCTGCCGGTGCATGGGGCAGGAACAGACGTGTGCATGTCGTTCTGCCTTGGCCTGGGAGTGTGGACCCCCTGCCTGGCCCCCAGGCTCAGTGGAAAGGGCCCGGAGAGAGCACCACCCCGAGGCGATTTTCTCCCGGGCTGGGGAGCGTTGTGCGCCCTTGGTTGGAACAGCGGGCGGGAGTGTTGGCAAACCGGCCTTTGGAGGCAGACGGGGAAGTCTTCCAGCGGGAGAGTGCCGGTTGTGCTCAGACGTCCCACAGGCCAGGGGCAGGACCCAGCGCTGTCCCTGCCCCTGGCAGCCTTGCACAGACCTTCCTGGCCTCCGGGGGTACTGCCCCACCAAGGGGCAGGCTGCGGGGACTGGGTCCAGACATGCCCGGGCGCCTCCCCAGGCTCATCCCCGCTGGTGCCTTTCCCCTGGTCCTAGGCCTCGGTTGAGGCCTCATTGGAGAGGAGGTTGCTGGCAGGGGCTGTCTCCACACTGCAAGGTGCTGGAGCTCAGAGGGCCTCGTCAGAGGGAATGGACCAGCAAGGGGCTGGATGCCCAAGACCTCTTTGGCCCAGCAGCCTCAGGGCAGCAGGGAGAGGAAGAGGCCCAACTTGCCCCTAGGTCGGCTCTGCCCCTTCCCACACAGGCGGCCAGCCCAGCAGCTGCCTGACAGACTCTGGCTCCCCCGAGCTCTCTGCCGGTGCAGGGGTCAGGAACAGACGAGTGCATGTGGTTCTGCCTTGGTCTGGGAGTGTGGACCAACTGCCTGGCCCCCAGGCTCAGGGGCAAGGGCCCGAGGAGAGCACCACACCGAAGTGCTTTTCTCCCGGGCTTGGGAGCATTGTGCGTGCCTGGCGGGAACAGCGGGCGGGAGTGTTGGCAAACTGGCCTTTGGAGGCAGCCGGGGAGTTCTTCCAGTGGGAGAGGGCCGGTTGTGCTCAGAGGCCCCACAGGCCAGGGGCAGGACCCAGCAGGGCCCCTGCCCCTGGCCAGCCTTGCCCAGACCTTCCTGGCCTCCGGGGGTACTGCCCCACCAAGGGGCAGGCTGCGGGGACTGGGTCCAGACATGCCCGGGCGCCTCCCCAGGCTCATCCCCGCTGGTGCCTTTCCCCTGGGCCTAGGCCTCGGTTGAGGCCTCCTTGGAGAGGAGGTTGCTGGCAGGGGCTGTCTCCACACTGCAAGGTGCTGGAGCTCAGAGGGCCTCGTCAGAGGGAAGGGACCAGCAAGGGGCTGGATGCCCAAGACGTCTTTGGCCCAGCAGCCTCAGGGCAGCAGGGAGAGCAAGAGGCCCAACTTGCCCCTAGGTCGGCTCTGCCACTTCCCACACAGGCGGCCAGCCCAGCAGCTGCCTGACAGACTCTGGCTCCCCCGAGCTCTCTGCTGGTGCAGGGGGCAGGTCAGACGTGTGCATGTGGTTCTGCCTTGGCCTGGGAGTGTGGACACCCTGCCTTGCCACCAGGCTCAAGGGCAAGGGCCCAGAGAGAGCACCACCCTGAAGCGCTTTTCTTCCGGGCTTAGGAGCATTGTGCCCGCCTGCTGGTAACAGTGGCCGGGAGCGCTTGCAAACCGGCCTTTGGAGGCAGCCGGGGAGGTCTTCCAGTGGGAGAGGGCCGGTTGTGCTCAGAGGCCCCACAGGCCAGGGGCAGGACCCAGCAGGTCCCCTGCCCCTGGCCAGCCTTTCCCAGACCTTCCTGGCCTCCGGGGGTACTGCCCCACCAAGGGGCAGGCTGCGGGGACTGGGTCCAGACATGCCTGGGCGCCTCCCCAGGCTCATCCCCGCTGGTGCCTTTCCCCTGGTCCTAGGTCTCGGTTGAGGCCTCCTTGGAGAGGAGGTTGCTGGCAGGGGCTGTCTCCACACTGCAAGGTGCTGGAGCTCAGAGGGCCTCGTCAGAGGGAAGGGACAAGCAAAGGGCTGGATGCCCAAGACCTCTTTGGCCCAGCAGCCTCAGGGCAGCAGGGAGAGCAAGAGGCCCAACTTGCCCCTAGGTCGGCTCTGCCCCTTCCCACAAAGGCGGCCAGCCCAGCAGCTGCCTGACAGACTCTGGCTCCCCCGAGCTCTCTGCCGGTGCAGGGGTCAGGAACAGACGTGTGCATGTGGTTCTGCCTTGGCCTGGGAGTGTGGACCCCCTGCCTGGCCCCCAGTCTCAGGGGCAAGGGCCCGGAGAGAGCACCACCCCGAAGCGCTTTTCTCCCGGGATGGGAGCATTGTGCGCGCTTGGTGGGAACAGTGGGCGGGAGTGCGTGCAAAACGGCCTTTGGAGGCAGCCGGGGAGGTCTTCCAGTGGGAGAGGGCCGGTTGTGCTCAGAGGCCCCACAGGCCAGGGGCAGGACCCAGCAGGTCCCCTGCCCCTGGTCAGCCTTGCCCAGACCTTCCTGGCCTCCAGGGGTACTGCCCCACCAAGGGGCAGGCTGCGGGGACTGGGTCCAGACATGCCCGGGCGCCTCCCCAGGCTCATCCCCGCTGGTGCCTTTCCCCTGGGCCTAGGCCTCGGTTGAGGCCTCCTTGGAGAGGAGATTGCTGGCAGGTGCTGTCTCCACACTGCAAGGTGCTGGAGCTCAGAGGGCCTCGTCAGAGGGAAGGGACCAGCAAAGGGCTGGATGCCCAAGACGTCTTTGGCCCAGCAGCCTCAGGGCAGCAGGGAGAACAAGAGGCCCAACTTGCCCCTAGGTCGGCTCTGCCCCTTCCCACACAGGCGGCCAGCCCAGCACCTGCCTGAGAGACTCTGGCTCCCCCGAGCTCTCTGCCGGTGTAGGGGGCAGGAACAGACGTGTTCATGTCGTTCTGTCTTGGCCTGGGAGTGTGTTCCCCCTGCCTGGCCCGCAGGCTTAGGGGCAAGGGCCCGGAGAGAGCACCACCCCGAAGCGCTTTTCTACCGGGCTTGGGAGCATTGTGCGTGCCTGGCGGGAACAGCGGGCGGGAGTGCTTGCAAACCAGCCTTTCGAGGCAGACGGGGAGGTCTTCCAGCGGGAGAGTGCCGGTTGTGCTCAGACGTCCCACAGGCCAGGGGCAGGACCCAGCGCTGTCCCTGCCCCTGGCAGCCTTGCACAGACCTTCCTGGCCTCCGGGGGTACTGCCCCACCAAGGGGCAGGCTGCGGGGACTGGGTCCAGACATGCCCGGGCGCCTCCCCAGGCTCATTCCCGCTGGTGCCTTTCCCCTGGGCCTAGGCCTCGGTTGAGGCCGCCTTGGAGAGGAGGTTGCTGGCAGGGGCTGTCTCCACACTGCAAGGTGCTGGAGCTCAGAGGGCCTCATCAGAGGGAAGGGACCAGCAAGGGGCTGGATGCCCAAGACCTATTTGGCCCAGCAGCCTCAGGGCAGCAGGGAGAGCTAGAGGCCCAACTTGCCCCTAGGTCGGCTCTGCCCCTTTCCACACAGGCCGCCAACCCAGCAGCTGCCTGGCATACTCTGGCTCCCCCGAGCTCTCTGCCGGTGCAGGGACCAGGAACAGACGTTTGCATGTGGTTCTGCCTTGGCCTGGGAGTGTGTTCCCCCTGCATTGCCCCCAGGCTCAGGGGCAAGGGCCCGGTGAGAGCACCACCCCGAAGCGCTTTTCTCCCGGGCTTGGGAGCATTGTGCGTGCCTGGCGGGAACAGCGGGCATGAGTTCTTGCAAACTGTCCTTTGGAGGCAGCCGGGGACGTCTTCCAAGGGCCCGGACTGATCAGCACCCCAAAATGCTTTTCTCCCGGGCTTGGGAGCATTGTGCGCGGCTGTCGGGAACAACGGACATGAATGCTTGCAAACCAGCCTTTGGAGGCAGCCCGGGAGGTCTTCCAAGGGCCCGGAGAGAGCACCACCCCAAAATGCTTTTCTCTCGGGCTTGGGAGCATTGTGCGCGGCTGTCGGGAACAACGGACATGAATGCTTGCAAACCGGCCTTTGGAGGCAGCCCGGGAGGTCTTCCAAGGGCCCGGAGAGAGCACCACCCCAAAATGCTTTTCTCCCGGGCTTGGGAGCATTGTGCGTGGCTGGCGGAAGCAGCGGGCATGAGTAGTTACAAACCGGCCTTTGGAGGCAGCCGGGGAGTTCTTGAAAGTGCCCGGAGAGAGCACCACCCCGAAGCGCTTTTCTCCCGGGCTTGGGAACATTGTGCGCGGCTGGCGGGAACAGCAGGCAGGACTGCTTGCAAACTGGCTTTTGGAGGCAGCCGGGGAGGTCTTCCAAGGGCCCGGAATGAGCACCACCCCAAAATGCCTTTCTCCCGGGCTTGGGAGCATTGTGCGCGGCTGGTGGGAACAACGGGCATGAGTGCTTGCAAACCGGCCTTTGGAGGCAGCCGAGGAGGTCTTCCAAGGGCCCGGAGTGAGCACCACCCCAAAATGCCTTTCTCCCGGGCTTGGGAGCATTGTGCGCGGCTGGTGGGAACAACGGGCATGAGTGCTTGCAAACCGGCCTTTGGAGGCAGCCGGGGACGTCTTCCAAGGGCCCGGAGAGAGCACCACCCCGAAGCGCTTTTCTCCCGGGCTTGGGAGCATTGTGCGCGGCTGGCGGGAACAGCAGGCAGGACTGCTTGCAAACTGGCCTTTGGAGGCAGCCGAGGAGGTCTTCCAAGGGCCCGGAGTGAGCACCACCCCAAAATGCTTTTCTCCCGGGCTTGGGAGCATTGTGCGTGGCTGGCGGGAATAGCAGGAAGGAGTCCTTGCAAACCGGCCTTTGGAGGCAGCCGGGGAGGTCTTCCAAGGGCCTGTAGAGAGCACCACCCCGAAGCGCTTTTCTCCTGGGCTTGGGAGCATTCTGCGCGGGTGGCGGGAACAGCAGGCAGGAGTGCTTGAAAACCGTCCTTTGGAGGCAGCCGGGGAGGTCTTCCAGGGCCCGGTGTGAGCACCACCCCAAAATGCTTTTCTCCCGGGCTTGGGAGCATTGTGCGCGGATGGCGGGAACAGCAGGAAGGAGTCCTTGCAAACCGGCCTTTGGAGGCAGCCGGGGAGGTCTTCCAAGGGCCTGTAGAGAGCACCACCCCGAAGCGCTTTTCTCCCGGGCTTGGGAGCATTGTGCGCGGGTGGCGGGAACAGCAGGCAGGAGTGCTTGAAAACCGTCCTTTGGAGGCAGCCGGGGAGGTCTTCCAGGGCCCGGTGTGAGCACCACCCCAAAATGCTTTTCTCCCGGGCTTGGGAGCATTGTGCGCGGATGGCGGGAACAGCGAGTGGGAGTGCTTCCAAACCGGCCTTTGGGGGCACCCCGGGAGGTCTTCCATGGGCACGGAGAGAACACCACCCCGAAGCGCTTTTCTCCGGGGTTTTGGAGGATTGTGCGTGGCTGGCGGGAACAGCGAGTGGGAGTGCTTGCAAACCGGCCTTTGGGGGCAGCCAGGGAGGTCCTCCATTGGCACGGAGAGAACACCACCCCGAAGCGCTTTTCTCCCGGTCTTGGGAGCATTGTGCGAGGCTGGCGGGAACAGCGGGCGGGAGTGCTTGCAAACCGGCCTTTGGAGGCAGCTTGGGAGGTCTTCCAAGGGCCCGGAGAGAGCACCATCCCGAAGCACTTTTCTCACGGAATTGGGAGCATTGTTCGCGGCTGTCGGGAACAGAGGACATGAGTGCTTGCAAACCGGCCTTTAGAGGCAGCCGGGGAGTCTTCCAAGGGCCCGGAGAGAGACCACCCCAAAATGCTTTTCTCCCGGGCTTGGGAGCATTGTGTGCGGCTGGCGGGTCAGCGGGAGGGAGTTCTTGAAAACCAGCCTTTGGAGGCAGCCGGGGAGGTCTTCCAAGGGCCGGGAGAGAGCACCACCCCGAAGCGCTTTTCTCCCGGGCTTGGGAGCATTGTGCGCGGCTGGCGGGAACAGCGGGATTGAGTGCTTGCAAACCGGCCTTTGGAGGCAGCCGGGGAGGTCTTCCAAGGGCCGGGAGAGAGCACCACCCCGAAGCGCTTTTCTCCTAGGCTTGGGAGCATTGTGCGCGGCTGGCGGGAACAGCGGGCATGAGTGCTTGCAAACCGGCCTTTGGAGACAAACGGGGAGGTCTTCCAAGGGCCCGTAGAGAGCACCACCCCGAAGCGCTTTTCTCCCGTGATTGGGAGCATTGTGTGCGGCTGGCGGGACAGCGGGAGGGAGTACTTGAAATCCAGCCTTTGGAGGCAGCCGGGGAGGTCTTCCAAGGGCCGGGAGAGAGCACCACCCTGAAGGGCTTTTCTCCTGGGCTTGGAGCATTTGCACGGATGGCGGGAACAGCGAGTGGGAGTGCTTGCAAACCGGCATTTGGGGGCAGCCCGGGAGGTCTTTCTTGGGCCCAGAGAGAACACCACCCCGAAACGCTTTTCTCCCGGGCTTGGGAGCATTGTGCGCGGGTGGCGGGAACAGCAGGCAGAAGTGCTTGCAAACCTGCCTTGGAGGCAGCCGGGGAGGTCTTCCAAAGCCCGGAGTGAGCACCACCCCAAAATGCTTTTCTCCCGGGCTTGGGAGCATTGTGCGCAGCTGGCGTGAACAGCGGGATTGAGTGCTTGCAAACCAGCCTTTGGAGGCAGCCGGGGAGGTCTTCCAGCGGGAGATTGCCAGTTGTTCTCAGAGGCCCCACAGGCCAGGGGCAGGACCCAGCAGTGTCCCTGCCTCTGGCAGCCTTGCCCAGACCTTCCTGGCCTCCGGGGGTACTACCCCACCAAGGGGCAGGCGGCGGGGCCTGGGTCCAGACATGCCCGGGAGCCTCCCCAGGCTCATACCCGCTGGTGCCTTTCCCCTCGGCCTAGGCCTCGGTTGAGGCCTCCTTGGAGAGGAGATTGCTGGCAGGTGCTGTCTCCACACTGCAAGGTGCTGGAGCTCAGAGGGCCTCGTCAGAGGGAAGGGACCAGCAAAGGGCTGGATGCCCAAGACGTCTTTGGCCCAGCAGCCTCAGGGCAGCAGGGAGAGCAAGAGGCCCAACTTGCCCCTAGGTCGGCTCTGCCCCTTCCCACACAGGCGGCCAGCCCAGCACCTGCCTGAGAGACTCTGGCTCCCCCGAGCTCTCTGCCGGTGTAGGGGGCAGGAACAGACGTGTTCATGTCGTTCTGTCTTGGACTGGGCTGTGTTCCCCCTGCCTGGCCCGCAGGCTTAGGGGCAAGGGCCCGGAGAGAGCACCACCCCGAAGCGCTTTTCTACCGGGCTTGGGAGCATTGTGCGTGCCTGGCGGGAACAGCGGGCGGGAGTGCTTGCAAACCGGCCTTTCGAGGCAGACGGGGAGGTCTTCCAGCGGGAGAGTGCCGGTTGTGCTCAGACGTCCCACAGGCCAGGGGCAGGACCCAGCGCTGTCCCTGCCCCTGGCAGCCTTGCCCAGACCTTCCTGGCCTCCGGGGGTACTGCCCCACCAAGGGGCAGGCTGCGGGGACTGGGTCCAGACATGCCCTTGCGCCTCCACTGGCTCATCCCCGCTGGTGCCTTTCCCCTGGGCCTAGGCCTCGGTTGAGGCCTCCTTGGAGAGGAGGTTGCTGGCCGGGGCTGTCTCCACACTGCAAGGTGCTGGAGCTCAGAGGGCCTCGTCAGAGGGAAGGGACCAGTAAGGGGCTGGATGCCCAAGACGTCTTTGGCCCAGCAGCCTCAGGGCAGCAGGGAGAGGAAGAGGCCCAACTTGCCCCTAGGTCGGCTCTGCCCCTTCCCACACAGGCAGCCAACCCAGCAGCTGCCTGACAGACTCTGGCTCCCCCGAGCTCTCTGCCGGTGCAGGGGTCAGGAACAGACGAGTGCATGTGGTTCTGCCTTGGTCTGGGAGTGTGGACCCACTGCCTGGACCCCAGGCTCAGGGGCAAGGGCCCGGAGAGGGCAACACCCCGAAGCGCTTTTCTCCCGGGCTTGGGAGCATTGTGCGTGCCTGGCGGGAACAGCGGGCGGGAGTGTTGGCAAACCGGCCTTTGGAGGCAGCCGGGGAGGTCTTCCAGTGGGAGAGGGCCGGTTGTGCTCAGAGGCCCCACAGCCCAGGGGCAGGACCCAGCAGGGCCCCTGCCCGTTGCCAGGCTTGCCCAGACCTTCCTGGCCTCCGGGGGTACTGCCCCACCAAGGGGCAGGCTGCGGGGACTGGGTCCAGACATGCCCGGGCGCCTCCCCAGGCTCATCCCCGCTGGTGCCTTTCCCCTGGTCCTAGGCCTCGGTTGAGGCCTCCTTGGAGAGGAGGTTGCTGGCAGGGGCTGTCTCCACACTGCAAGGTGCTGGAGCTCAGAGGGCCTCGTCAGAGGGAAGGGACAAGCAAGGGGCTGGATGCCCAAGATCTCTTTGGCCCAGCAGCCTCAGGGCAGCAGGGAGAGCAAGAGGCCCAACTTGCCCCTAGGTCGGCTCTGCCCCTTCCCACACAGGCGGCCAGCCCAGCAGCTGCCTGACAGACTCTGGCTCCCCCGAGCGCTCTGCCGGTGCATGGGGCAGGAACAGACGTGTGCATGTCGTTCTGCCTTGGCCTGGGAGTGTGGACCCCCTGCCTGGCCCCCAGGCTCAGTGGAAAGGGCCCGGAGAGAGCACCACCCCGAGGCGATTTTCTCCCGGGCTTGGGAGCGTTGTGCGCCCTTGGTTGGAACAGCGGGCGGGAGTGTTGGCAAACCGGCCTTTGGAGGCAGACGGGGAAGTCTTCCAGCGGGAGAGTGCCGGTTGTGCTCAGACGTCCCACAGGCCAGGGGCAGGACCCAGCAGGTCCCCTGCTCCTGGCCAGCCTTGCCCAGACCTTCCTGGCCTCCGGGGGTACTGCCCCACCAAGGGGCAGGCTGCGGGGACTGGGTCCAGACATGCCCGGGCGCCTCCCCAGGCTCATCCCCGCTGGTGCCTTTCCCCTGGGCCTAGGCCTCGGTTGAGGCCTCATTGGAGAGGAGGTTGCTGGCAGGGGCTGTCTCCACACTGCAAGGTGCTGGAGCTCAGAGGGCCTCGTCAGAGGGAATGGACCAGCAAGGGGCTGGATGCCCAAGACCTCTTTGGCCCAGCAGCCTCAGGGCAGCAGGGAGCGGAAGAGGCCCAACTTGCCCCTAGGTCGGCTCTGCCCCTTCCCACACAGGCGGCCAGCCCAGCAGCTGCCTGACAGACTCTGGCTCCCCCGAGCTCTCTGCCGGTGTAGGGGTCAGGAACAGACGTGTGCATGTGGTTCTGCCTTGGTCTGGGAGTGTGGACCAACTGCCTGGCCCCCAGGCTCAGGGGCAAGGGCCCGAGGAGAGCACCACACCGAAGTGCTTTTCTCCCGGGCTTGGGAGCATTGTGCGTGCCTGGCGGGAACAGCGGGCGGGAGTGTTGGCAAACTGGCCTTTGGAGGCAGCCGGGGAGTTCTTCCAGTGGGAGAGGGCCGGTTGTGCTCAGAGGCCCCACAGGCCAGGGGCAGGACCCAGCAGGGCCCCTGCCCCTGGCCAGCCTTGCCCAGACCTTCCTGGCCTCCGGGGGTACTGCCCCACCAAGGGGCAGGCTGCGGGGACTGGGTCCAGACATGCCCGGGCGCCTCCCCAGGCTCATCCCCGCTGGTGCCTTTCCCCTGGGCCTAGGCCTCGGTTGAGGCCTCCTTGGAGAGGAGGTTGCTGGCAGGGGCTGTCTCCACACTGCAAGGTGCTGGAGCTCAGAGGGCCTCGTCAGAGGGAAGGGACCAGCAAGGGGCTGGATGCCCAAGACGTCTTTGGCCCAGCAGCCTCAGGGCAGCAGGGAGAGCAAGAGGCCCAACTTGCCCCTAGGTCGGCTCTGCCACTTCCCACACAGGCGGCCAGCCCAGCAGCTGCCTGACAGACTCTGGCTCCCCCGAGCTCTCTGCTGGTGCAGGGGGCAGGTCAGACGTGTGCATGTGGTTCTGCCTTGGCCTGGGAGTGTGGACACCCTGCCTTGCCCCCAGGCTCAGGGGCAAGGGCCCAGAGAGAGCACCACCCTGAAGCGCTTTTCTTCCGGGCTTAGGAGCATTGTGCCCGCCTGCTGGTAACAGTGGCCGGGAGCGCTTGCAAACCGGCGTTTGGAGGCAGCCGGGGAGGTCTTCCAGTGGGAGAGGGCCGGTTGTGCTCAGAGGCCCCACAGGCCAGGGGCAGGACCCAGCAGGTCCCCTGCCCCTGGCCAGCCTTTCCCAGACCTTCCTGGCCTCCGGGGGTACTGCCCCACCAAGGGGCAGGCTGCGGGGACTGGGTCCAGACATGCCTGGGCGCCTCCCCAGGCTCATCCCCGCTGGTGCCTTTCCCCTGGTCCTAGGTCTCGGTTGAGGCCTCCTTGGAGAGGAGGTTGCTGGCAGGGGCTGTCTCCACACTGCAAGGTGCTGGAGCTCAGAGGGCCTCGTCAGAGGGAAGGGACAAGCAAAGGGCTGGATGCCCAAGACCTCTTTGGCCCAGCAGCCTCAGGGCAGCAGGGAGAGCAAGAGGCCCAACTTGCCCCTAGGTCGGCTCTGCCCCTTCCCACAAAGGCGGCCAGCCCAGCAGCTGCCTGACAGACTCTGGCTCCCCCGAGCTCTCTGCCGGTGCAGGGGTCAGGAACAGACGTGTGCATGTGGTTCTGCCTTGGCCTGGGAGTGTGGACCCCCTGCCTGGACCCCAGTCTCAGGGGCAAGGGCCCGGAGAGAGCACCACCCCGAAGCGCTTTTCTCCCGGGATGGGAGCATTGTGCGCGCTTGGTGGGAACAGTGGGCGGGAGTGCGTGCAAAACGGCCTTTGGAGGCAGCCGGGGAGGTCTTCCAGTGGGAGAGGGCCGGTTGTGCTCAGAGGCCCCACAGGCCAGGGGCAGGACCCAGCAGGTCCCCTGCCCCTGGTCAGCCTTGCCCAGACCTTCCTGGCCTCCAGGGGTACTGCCCCACCAAGGGGCAGGCTGCGGGGACTGGGTCCAGACATGCCCGGGCGCCTCCCCAGGCTCATCCCCGCTGGTGCCTTTCCCCTGGGCCTAGGCCTCGGTTGAGGCCTCCTTGGAGAGGAGATTGCTGGCAGGTGCTGTCTCCACACTGCAAGGTGCTGGAGCTCAGAGGGCCTCGTCAGAGGGAAGGGACCAGCAAAGGGCTGGATGCCCAAGACGTCTTTGGCCCAGCAGCCTCAGGGCAGCAGGGAGAACAAGAGGCCCAACTTGCCCCTAGGTCGGCTCTGCCCCTTCCCACACAGGCGGCCAGCCCAGCACCTGCCTGAGAGACTCTGGCTCCCCCGAGCTCTCTGCCGGTGTAGGGGGCAGGAACAGACGTGTTCATGTCGTTCTGTCTTGGCCTGGGAGTGTGTTCCCCCTGCCTGGCCCGCAGGCTTAGGGGCAAGGGCCCGGAGAGAGCACCACCCCGAAGCGCTTTTCTACCGGGCTTGGGAGCATTGTGCGTGCCTGGCGGGAACAGCGGGCGGGAGTGCTTGCAAACCAGCCTTTCGAGGCAGACGGGGAGGTCTTCCAGCGGGAGAGTGCCGGTTGTGCTCAGACGTCCCACAGGCCAGGGGCAGGACCCAGCGCTGTCCCTGCCGCTGGCAGCCTTGCACAGACCTTCCTGGCCTCCGGGGGTACTGCCCCACCAAGGGGCAGGCTGCGGGGACTGGGTCCAGACATGCCCGGGCGCCTCCCCAGGCTCATTCCCGCTGGTGCCTTTCCCCTGGGCCTAGGCCTCGGTTGAGGCCGCCTTGGAGAGGAGGTTGCTGGCAGGGGCTGTCTCCACACTGCAAGGTGCTGGAGCTCAGAGGGCCTCATCAGAGGGAAGGGACCAGCAAGGGGCTGGATGCCCAAGACCTATTTGGCCCAGCAGCCTCAGGGCAGCAGGGAGAGCTAGAGGCCCAACTTGCCCCTAGGTCGGCTCTGCCCCTTTCCACACAGGCCGCCAACCCAGCAGCTGCCTGGCATACTCTGGCTCCCCCGAGCTCTCTGCCGGTGCAGGGACCAGGAACAGACGTTTGCATGTGGTTCTGCCTTGGCCTGGGAGTGTGTTCCCCCTGCATTGCCCCCAGGCTCAGGGGCAAGGGCCCGGTGAGAGCACCACCCCGAAGCGCTTTTCTCCCGGGCTTGGGAGCATTGTGCGTGCCTGGCGGGAACAGCGGGCATGAGTTCTTGCAAACTGTCCTTTGGAGGCAGCCGGGGACGTCTTCCAAGTGCCCGGACTGATCAGCACCCCAAAATGCTTTTCTCCCGGGCTTGGGAGCATTGTGCGCGGCTGTCGGGAACAGCGGACATGAGTGCTTGCAAACCGGCCTTTGCAGGCAGCCCGGGAGGTCTTCCAAGGGCCCGGAGAGAGCACTACCCCAAAATGCTTTTCTTCCGGGCTTGGGAGCATTGTGCGCGCGTGGCGGGAACAGCAGGCAGGAGTGCTTGCAAACCGGCCTTTGGAGGCAGCCGGGGAGGTCTTCCAAGGGCCCGGAGAGAGCACCACCTCGAAGCGCTTTTCTCTCGGGTTTTGGAGCATTGTGTGCGGCTGGTGGGACAGCGGGAGGGAATTCTTGCAAACCGGCCTTTGGCGGCAGCCAGAGAAGTCTTCCAAGGGCGCGGAGAGAGCACCACCCCGAAGCGCTTTTCTCCGGGGTTTTGGAACATTGTGTGTGCCTGGCGGGAACAGCGAGTGGGAATGCTTGCAAACCGGCCTTTGGGGGCAGCCGGGGAGGTCCTCCATGGTCCCTGAGAGAACACCACCCCGAAGCGCTTTTCTCCCGGGCTTGGGAGCATTGTGCGCGGCTGTCGGGAACAACGGACATGAATGCTTGCAAACCGGCCTTTGGAGGCAGCCCGGGAGGTCTTCCAAGGGCCCGGAGAGAGCACCACCCCAAAATGCTTTTCTCTCGGGCTTGGGAGCATTGTGCGCGGCTGTCGGGAACAACGGACATGAATGCTTGCAAACCGGCCTTTGGAGGCAGCCCGGGAGGTCTTCCAAGGGCCCGGAGAGAGCACCACCCCAAAATGCTTTTCTCCCGGGCTTGGGAGCATTGTGCGTGGCTGGCGGAAGCAGCGGGCATGAGTACTTACAAACCGGCCTTTGGAGGCAGCCGGGGAGGTCTTGAAAGTGCCCGGAGAGAGCACCACCCCGAAGCGCTTTTCTCCCGGGCTTGGGAACATTGTGCGCGGCTGGCGGGAACAGCAGGCAGGACTGCTTGCAAACTGGCTTTTGGAGGCAGCCGGGGAGGTCTTCCAAGGGCCCGGAGTGAGCACCACCCCAAAATGCCTTTCTCCCGGGCTTGGGAGCATTGTGCGCGGCTGGTGGGAAAAACGGGCATGAGTGCTTGCAAACCGGCCTTTGGAGGCAGCCGGGGACGTCTTCCAGCGGGAGAGTGCCGGTTGTGCTCAGACGTCCCACAGGCCAGGGGCAGGACCCAGCGCTGTCCCTGCCCCTGGCAGCCTTGCACAGACCTTCCTGGCCTCCGGGGGTACTGCCCCACCAAGGGGCAGGCTGCGGGGACTGGGTCCAGACATGCCCGGGCGCCTCCCCAGGCTCATCCCCGCTGGTGCCTTTCCCCTGGGCCTAGGCCTCGGTTGAGGCCTCATTGGAGAGGAGGTTGCTGGCAGGGGCTGTCTCCACACTGCAAGGTGCTGGAGCTCAGAGGGCCTCGTCAGAGGGAAGGGACCAGCAAAGGGCTGGATGCCCAAGACGTCTTTGGCCCAGCAGCCTCAGGGCAGCAGGGAGAACAAGAGGCCCAACTTGCCCCTAGGTCGGCTCTGCCCCTTCCCACACAGGCGGCCAGCCCAGCACCTGCCTGAGAGACTCTGGCTCCCCCGAGCTCTCTGCCGGTGTAGGGGGCAGGAACAGACGTGTTCATGTCGTTCTGTCTTGGCCTGGGAGTGTGTTCCCCCTGCCTGGCCCGCAGGCTTAGGGGCAAGGGCCCGGAGAGAGCACCACCCCGAAGCGCTTTTCTACCGGGCTTGGGAGCATTGTGCGTGCCTGGCGGGAACAGCGGGCGGGAGTACTTGCAAACCAGCCTTTCGAGGCAGACGGGGAGGTCTTCCAGCGGGAGAGTGCCGGTTGTGCTCAGACGTCCCACAGGCCAGGGGCAGGACCCAGCGCTGTCCCTGCCGCTGGCAGCCTTGCACAGACCTTCCTGGCCTCCGGGGGTACTGCCCCACCAAGGGGCAGGCTGCGGGGACTGGGTCCAGACATGCCCGGGCGCCTCCCCAGGCTCATTCCCGCTGGTGCCTTTCCCCTGGGCCTAGGCCTCGGTTGAGGCCGCCTTGGAGAGGAGGTTGCTGGCAGGGGCTGTCTCCACACTGCAAGGTGCTGGAGCTCAGAGGGCCTCATCAGAGGGAAGGGACCAGCAAGGGGCTGGATGCCCAAGACCTATTTGGCCCAGCAGCCTCAGGGCAGCAGGGAGAGCTAGAGGCCCAACTTGCCCCTAGGTCGGCTCTGCCCCTTTCCACACAGGCCGCCAACCCAGCAGCTGCCTGGCATACTCTGGCTCCCCCGAGCTCTCTGCCGGTGCAGGGACCAGGAACAGACGTTTGCATGTGGTTCTGCCTTGGCCTGGGAGTGTGTTCCCCCTGCATTGCCCCCAGGCTCAGGGGCAAGGGCCCGGTGAGAGCACCACCCCGAAGCGCTTTTCTCCCGGGCTTGGGAGCATTGTGCGTGCCTGGCGGGAACAGCGGGCATGAGTTCTTGCAAACTGTCCTTTGGAGGCAGCCGGGGACGTCTTCCAAGGGCCCGGACTGATCAGCACCCCAAAATGCTTTTCTCCCGGGCTTGGGAGCATTGTGCGCGGCTGTCGGGAACAGCGGACATGAGTGCTTGCAAACCGGCCTTTGGAGGCAGCCCGGGAGGTCTTCCAAGGGCCCGGAGAGAGCACTACCCCAAAATGCTTTTCTTCCGGGCTTGGGAGCATTGTGCGCGCGTGGCGGGAACAGCAGGCAGGAGTGCTTGCAAACCGGCCTTTGGAGGCAGCCGGGGAGGTCTTCCAAGGGCCCGGAGAGAGCACCACCTCGAAGCGCTTTTCTCTCGGGTTTTGGAGCATTGTGTGCGGCTGGTGGGACAGCGGGAGGGAATTCTTGCAAACCGGCCTTTGGCGGCAGCCAGAGAAGTCTTCCAAGGGCGTGGAGAGAGCACCACCCCGAAGCGCTTTTCTCCGGGGTTTTGGAACATTGTGTGTGCCTGGCGGGAACAGCGAGTGGGAATGCTTGCAAACCGGCCTTTGGGGGCAGCCGGGGAGGTCCTCCATGGTCCCTGAGAGAACACCACCCCGAAGCGCTTTTCTCCCGGGCTTGGGAGCATTGTGCGCGGCTGTCGGGAACAACGGACATGAATGCTTGCAAACCGGCCTTTGGAGGCAGCCCGGGAGGTCTTCCAAGGGCCCGGAGAGAGCACCACCCCAAAATGCTTTTCTCTCGGGCTTGGGAGCATTGTGCGCGGCTGTCGGGAACAACGGACATGAATGCTTGCAAACCGGCCTTTGGAGGCAGCCCGGGAGGTCTTCCAAGGGCCCGGAGAGAGCACCACCCCAAAATGCTTTTCTCCCGGGCTTGGGAGCATTGTGCGTGGCTGGCGGAAGCAGCGGGCATGAGTACTTACAAACCGGCCTTTGGAGGCAGCCGGGGAGGTCTTGAAAGTGCCCGGAGAGAGCACCACCCCGAAGCGCTTTTCTCCCGGGCTTGGGAACATTGTGCGCGGCTGGCGGGAACAGCAGGCAGGACTGCTTGCAAACTGGCTTTTGGAGGCAGCCGGGGAGGTCTTCCAAGGGCCCGGAGTGAGCACCACCCCAAAATGCCTTTCTCCCGGGCTTGGGAGCATTGTGCGCGGCTGGTGGGAACAACGGGCATGAGTGCTTGCAAACCGGCCTTTGGAGGCAGCCGAGGAGGTCTTCCAAGGGCCCGGAGTGAGCACCACCCCAAAATGCCTTTCTCCCGGGCTTGGGAGCATTGTGCGCGGCTGGTGGGAACAACGGGCATGAGTGCTTGCAAACCGGCCTTTGGAGGCAGCCGGGGACGTCTTCCAAGGGCCCGGAGAGAGCACCACCCCGAAGCGCTTTTCTCCCGGGCTTGGGAGCATTGTGCGCGGCTGGCGGGAACAGCAGGCAGGACTGCTTGCAAACTGGCCTTTGGAGGCAGCCGAGGAGGTCTTCCAAGGGCCCGGAGTGAGCACCACCCCAAAATGCTTTTCTCCCGGGCTTGGGAGCATTGTGCGTGGCTGGCGGGAATAGCAGGAAGGAGTCCTTGCAAACCGGCCTTTGGAGGCAGCCGGGGAGGTCTTCCAAGGGCCTGTAGAGAGCACCACCCCGAAGCGCTTTTCTCCTGGGCTTGGGAGCATTCTGCGCGGGTGGCGGGAACAGCAGGCAGGAGTGCTTGAAAACCGTCCTTTGGAGGCAGCCGGGGAGGTCTTCCAGGGCCCGGTGTGAGCACCACCCCAAAATGCTTTTCTCCCGGGCTTGGGAGCATTGTGCGCGGATGGCGGGAACAGCGAGTGGGAGTGCTTCCAAACCGGCCTTTGGGGGCACCCCGGGAGGTCTTCCATGGGCACGGAGAGAACACCACCCCGAAGCGCTTTTCTCCGGGGTTTTGGAGGATTGTGCGTGGCTGGCGGGAACAGCGAGTGGGAGTGCTTGCAAACCGGCCTTTGGGGGCAGCCAGGGAGGTCCTCCATTGGCACGGAGAGAACACCACCCCGAAGCGCTTTTCTCCCGGTCTTGGGAGCATTGTGCGAGGCTGGCGGGAACAGCGGGCGGGAGTGCTTGCAAACCGGCCTTTGGAGGCAGCTTGGGAGGTCTTCCAACGGCCCGGAGAGAGCACCATCCCGAAGCACTTTTCTCACGGAATTGGGAGCATTGTTCGCGGCTGTCGGGAACAGAGGACATGAGTGCTTGCAAACCGGCCTTTAGAGGCAGCCGGGGAGTCTTCCAAGGGCCCGGAGAGAGACCACCCCAAAATGCTTTTCTCCCGGGCTTGGGAGCATTGTGTGCGGCTGGCGGGTCAGCGGGAGGGAGTTCTTGAAAACCAGCCTTTGGAGGCAGCCGGGGAGGTCTTCCAAGGGCCGGGAGAGAGCACCACCCCGAAGCGCTTTTCTCCCGGGCTTGGGAGCATTGTGCGCGGCTGGCGGGAACAGCGGGATTGAGTGCTTGCAAACCGGCCTTTGGAGGCAGCCGGGGAGGTCTTCCAAGGGCCGGGAGAGAGCACCACCCCGAAGCGCTTTTCTCCTAGGCTTGGGAGCATTGTGCGCGGCTGGCGGGAACAGCGGGCATGAGTGCTTGCAAACCGGCCTTTGGAGACAAACGGGGAGGTCTTCCAAGGGCCCGTAGAGAGCACCACCCTGAAGCGCTTTTCTCCCGTGATTGGGAGCATTGTGTGCGGCTGGCGGGACAGCGGGAGGGAGTACTTGAAATCCAGCCTTTGGAGGCAGCCGGGGAGGTCTTCCAAGGGCCGGGAGAGAGCACCACCCTGAAGGGCTTTTCTCCTGGGCTTGGAGCATTTGCACGGATGGAGGGAACAGCGAGTGGGAGTGCTTGCAAACCGGCATTTGGGGGCAGCCCGGGAGGTCTTTCTTGGGCCCAGAGAGAACACCACCCCGAAACGCTTTTCTCCCGGGCTTGGGAGCATTGTGCGCGGGTGGCGGGAACAGCAGGCAGAAGTGCTTGCAAACCGGCCTTGGAGGCAGCCGGGGAGGTCTTCCAAAGCCCGGAGTGAGCACCACCCCAAAATGCTTTTCTCCCGGGCTTGGGAGCATTGTGCGCAGCTGGCGTGAACAGCGGGATTGAGTGCTTGCAAACCAGCCTTTGGAGGCAGCCGGGGAGGTCTTCCAGCGGGAGAGTGCCAGTTGTTCTCAGAGGCCCCACAGGCCAGGGGCAGGACCCAGCAGTGTCCCTGCCTCTGGCAGCCTTGCCCAGACCTTCCTGGCCTCCGGGGGTACTACCCCACCAAGGGGCAGGCTGCGGGGCCTGGGTCCAGACATGCCCGGGCGCCTCCCCAGGCTCATCCCCGCTGGTGCCTTTCCCCTGGGCCTAGGCCTCGGTTGAGGCCTCCTTGGAGAGGAGGTTGCCGGCAGGGGCTGTCTGCACACTGCAAGGTGCTGGAGCTCAGAGGGCCTCGTCAGAGGGAAAGGACCAGCAAAGGGCTGGATGCCCAAGACCTCTTTGACCCAGCAGCCTCAGGGCAGCAGGGAGAGCAAGAGGCCCAACTTGCCCCTAGGTCGGCTCTACCCCGTCCCACACAGGCAGCCAGCCCAGCAGCAGCCTGGCAGTCTCTGGCTCCCCCGAACTCTCTGCCGGTGTAGGGGGCAGGAACAGACGTGTGCATGTCGTTCTGCCTTGGCCTGGGAGTGTGTTCCCCCTGCCTGTCCCCCAGGCTCAGGGGCAAGGGACCGGAGAGAGCACCACCCCGAAGCGCTTTTCTCCCGGGCTTGGGAGCATTGTGCGTGCCTGGCGGGAACAGCGGGCGGGAGTGCTTGCAAACCGGCCTTTGGAGGCAGCCGGGGAGGTCTTCCAGCGGGAGAGTGCCGGTTGTGCTCAGACGCCCCACAGGCCAGGGGTAGGACCCAGCAGTGTCCCTGCCCCTGGCAGCCTTGCCCAGACCCTCCTGGCCTCCGGGGGTACTGCCCCACCAAGGGGCAGGCTGCGGGGACTGGGTCCAGACATGGCCGGGCGCCTCCCCAGGCTCATCCCCGCTGGTGCCTTTCCCCTGGGCCTAGGCCTCGGTTGAGGCCTCCTTGGAGAGGAGGTTGCTGGCCGGGGCTGTCTCCACACTGCAAGGTGCTGGAGCTCAGAGGGCCTCGTCAGAGGGAAGGGACCAGCAAGGGGCTGGATGCCCAAGACCTCTTTGGCCCAGCAGCCTCAGGGCAGCAGGGAGAGGAAGAGGCCCAACTTGCCCCTAGGTCGGCTCTGCCCCTTCCCACACAGGCGGCCAGCCCAGCAGCTGCCTGACAGACTCTGGCTCCCCCGAGCTCTCTGCCGGTGCAGGGGGCAGATCAGACTTGTGCATGTGGTTCTGCCTTGGCCTGGGTGTGTGGACACCCTGCCTTGCCCCCAGGCTCAGGGGCAAGGGCCCAGAGAGAGCACCACCCTGAAGCGCTTTTCTCCCGGGCTTAGGAGCATTGTGCACGCCTGCTGGGAACAGTGGGCGGTAGCGCTTGAAAACCGGCCTTTGGAGGCAGCCGGGGAGGTCTTTCAGTGGGAGAGGGCCGGTTGTGCTCAGAGGCCCCACAGGCGAGGGGCAGGACCCAGCAGGGCCCCTGCCCCTGGCCAGCCTTGCCCAGACCTTCCTGGCCTCCGGGGGTACTGCCCCACCAAGGGGCAGGCTGCGGGAACTGGGTCCAGACATGCTCGGGCGCCTCCCCTGGCTCATCCCCGCTGGTGCCTTTCCCCTGGGCCTAGGCCTCGGTTGAGGCCTCCTTGGAGAGGAGGTTGCTGGCAGGGGCTGTCTCCACACTGCAAGGTGCTGGAGCTCAGAGGGCCTCGTCAGAGTGAAGGGACCAGCGAGGGGCTGGATGCCCAAGACGTCTTTGGCCCAGCAGCCTCAGGGCAGCAGGGAGAGCAAGAGGCCCAACTTGCCCCTAGGTCGGCTCTGCCCCTTCCCACACAGGCGGCCAACCCAGCACCTGCCTGACAGACTCTGGCTCCCCCAAGCTCTCTGCCGGTGCAGGGGACAGGAACAGACGTGGGCATGTGTTTCTGCCTTGGCCTGGGAGTGTGTTCCCCCTGCCTTGCCCCCAGGCTCAGGGGCAAGGGCCCGGAGAGAGCACCACTCCGAAGTGCTTTTCTCCCGGGCTTGGGAGCATTGTGCGAGCCTGACGTGAACAGCGGGCGGGAGTGTTTGCAAACAGGACTTTGGAGGCAGCCGGGGAGGTCTTCCAGTGGGAGAGGGCCGGTTGTGCTCAGAGGCCCCACAGGCCAGGGTCAGGACCCAGCAGGGCCCCTGCCCATGGACAGACTTGCCCAGACCTTCCTGGACTCCGGGGGTACTGCCCCACCAAGGGGCAGGCTGCGGAGACTGGGTCCAGACATGTCCGTGCGCCTCCCCAGGATCATCCCCGCTGGTGCCTTTCCCCTGGGTGTTGTCCTCGGTTGAGGCCTCTTTGGAGAGGAGGTTGCTGGCAGGGGCTGTCTCCACACTGCAAGGTGCTGGAGCTCAGAGGGCCTCGTCAGAGGGAAGGCACCAGCAAAGGGCTGGATGCCCAAGACCTCTTTGACCCAGCAGCCTCAGGGCAGCAGGGAGAGCAAGAGGCCCAAATTGCCCCTAGGTCGGCTCTGCCACTTCCCACACAGGCGGCCAGCCCAGCAGCTGCCTGACAGACTCTGGCTCCCCCGAGCTCTCTGCCGGTGCAGGGGGCAGGTCAGACGTGTGCATGTGGTTCTGCCTTGGCCTGGGAGTGTGGACACCCTGCCTTGCCCCCAGGCTCAGGGGCAAGGGCCCAGAGAGAGCACCACCCTGAAGTGCTTTTCTTCCGGGCTTAGGAGCATTGTGCCCGCCTGCTGGTAACAGTGGCTGGGAGCGCTTGCAAACCGGCCTTTGGAGGCAGCCGGGGAGGTCTTCCAGTGGGAGAGGGCCGGTTGTGCTCAGAGGCCCCACAGGACAGGGGCAGGACCCAGCAGGTCCCCTGCCCCTGGCCAGCCTTTCCCAGACCTTCCTGGCCTCCGGGGGTACTGCCCCACCAAGGGGCAGGCTGCGGGGACTGGGTCCAGACATGCCTGGTCGCCTCCCCAGGCTCATCCCCGCTGGTGCCTTTCCCCTGGTCCTAGGTCTCGGTTGAGGCCTCCTTGGAGAGGAGGTTGCTGGCAGGGGCTGTCTCCACACTGCAAGGTGCTGGAGCTCAGAGGGCCTCGTCAGAGGGAAGGGACAAGCAAAGGGCTGGATGCCCAAGACCTCTTTGGCCCAGCAGCCTCAGGGCAGCAGGGAGAGCAAGAGGCCCAACTTTCCCCTAGGTCGGCTCTGCCCCTTCCCACAAAGGCGGCCAGCCCAGCAGCTGCCTGACAGACTCTGGCTCCCCCGAGCTCTCTGCCGGCGCAGGGGTCAGGAACAGACGTGTGCATGTGGTTCTGCCTTGGCCTGGGAGTGTGGACCCCCTGCCTGGCCCCCAGTCTCAGGGGCAAGGGCCCGGAGAGAGCACCACCCCGAAGCGCTTTTCTCCCGGGATGGGAGCATTGTGCGCGCTTGGTGGGAACAGTGGGCGGGAGTGCGTGCAAAACGGCCTTTGGAGGCAGCCGGGGAGGTCTTCCAGTGGGAGAGGGCCGGTTGTGCTCAGAGGCCCCACAGGCCAGGGGCAGGACCCAGCAGGTCCCCTGCCCCTGGTCAGCCTTGCCCAGACCTTCCTGGCCTCCAGGGGTACTGCCCCACCAAGGGGCAGGCTGCGGGGACTGGGTCCAGACATGCCCGGGCGCCTCCCCAGGCTCATCCCCGCTGGTGCCTTTCCCCTGGGCCTAGGCCTCGGTTGAGGCCTCCTTGGAGAGGAGATTGCTGGCAGGTGCTGTCTCCACACTGCAAGGTGCTGGAGCTCAGAGGGCCTCGTCAGAGGGAAGGGACCAGCAAAGGGCTGGATGCCCAAGACGTCTTTGGCCCAGCAACCTCAGGGCAGCAGGGAGAGCAAGAGGCCCAACTTGCCCCTAGGTCGGCTCTGCCCCTTCCCACACAGGCGGCCAGCCCAGCACCTGCCTGAGAGACTCTGGCTCCCCCGAGCTCTCTGCCGGTGTAGGGGGCAGGAACAGACGTGTTCATGTCGTTCTGTCTTGGCCTGGGAGTGTGTTCCCCCTGCCTGGGCCGCAGGCTTAGGGGCAAGGGCCCGGAGAGAGCACCACCCCGAAGCGCTTTTCTACCGGGCTTGGGAGCATTGTGCGTGCCTGGCGGGAACAGCGGACGGGAGTGCTTGCAAACCGGCCTTTCGAGGCAGACGGGGAGGTCTTCCAGCGGGAGAGTGCCGGTTGTGCTCAGACGTCCCACAGGCCAGGGGCAGGACCCAGCGCTGTCCCTGCCCCTGGCAGCCTTGCCCAGACCTTCCTGGCCTCCGGGGGTACTGCCCCACCAAGGGGCAGGCTGCGGGGACTGGGTCCAGACATGCCCGGGCGCCTCCCCAGGCTCATCCCCGCTGGTGCCTTTCCCCTGGGCCTAGGCCTCGGTTGAGGCCTCATTGGAGAGGAGGTTGCTGGCAGGGGCTGTCTCCACACTGCAAGGTGCTGGAGCTCAGAGGGCCTCGTCAGAGGGAAGGGACCAGCAAGGGGCTGGATGCCCAAGACCTCTTTGGCCCAGCAGCCTCAGGGCAGCAGGGAGAGGAAGAGGCTCAACTTGCCCCTAGGTCGGCTCTGCCCCTTCCCACACAGGCGGCCAGCCCAGCACCTGCCTGACAGACTCTGGCTCCCCCGAGCTCTCTGCCGGTGCAGGGGTCAGGAACAGACGTGTGCATGTGGTTCTGCCTTGATCTGGGAGTGTGGACCCACTGCCTGGCCCCCAGGCTCAGGGGCAAGGGCCCGGAGAGAGCACCACCCCGAAGCGCTTTTCTCCCGGGCTTGGGAGCATTGTGCGAGCCTGGCGTGAACAGCGGGCGGGAGTGTTTGCAAAGAGGACTTTGGAGGCAGCCGGGGAGGTCTTCCAGTGGGAGAGGGCCGGTTGTGCTCAGAGGCCTCACAGGCCAGGGGCAGGACACAGCAGGGCCCCTGCCCCTGGCCAGCCTTGCCCAGACCTTCCTGGCCTCCGGGGGTACTGCCCCACCAAGGGGCAGGCTGCGGGGACTGGGTCCAGACATGTCCGTGCGCCTCCCCAGCATCATCCCCGCTGGTGCTTTTCCCCTGGGCGTAGGCCTCGGTTGAGGCCTCTTTGGAGAGGAGGTTGCTGGCAGGGGCTGTCTCCACACTGCAAGGTGCTGGAGCTCAGAGGGCCTCGTCAGAGGGAAGGGACCAGTAAGGGGCTGGATGCCCAAGACGTCTTTGGCCCAGCAGCCTCAGGGCAGCAGGGAGAGGAAGAGGCCCAACTTACCCCTAGGTCGGCTCTGCCCCTTCCCACACAGGCAGCCAACCCAGCAGCTGCCTGACAGACTCTGGCTCCCCCGAGCTCTCTGCCGGTGCAGGGGTCAGGAACAGACGAGTGCATGTGGTTCTGCCTTGGTCTGGGAGTGTGGACCCACTGCCTGGACCCCAGGCTCAGGGGCAAGGGTCCGGAGAGGGCAACACCCCGAAGCGCTTTTCTCCCGGGCTTGGGAGCATTGTGCGTGCCTGGCGGGAACAGCGGGCGGGAGTGTTGGCAAACCGGCCTTTGGAGGCAGCCGGGGAGGTCTTCCAGTGGGAGAGGGCCGGTTGTGCTCAGAGGCCCCACAGGCCAGGGGCAGGACCCAGCAGGGCCCCTGCCCCTGGCCAGCCTTGCCCAGACCTTCCTGGCCTCCGGGGGTACTGCCCCACCAAGGGGCAGGCTGCGGGGACTGGGTCCAGACATGCCCGTGCGCCTCCACTGGCTCATCCCCGCTGGTGCCTTTCCCCTGGGCCTAGGCCTCGGTTGAGGCCTCCTTGGAGAGGAGGTTGCTGGCAGGGGCTGTCTCCACACTGCAAGGTGCTGGAGCTCAGAGGGCCTCGTCAGAGGGAAGGGACCAGCAAGGGGCTGGATGCCCAAGACCTCTTTGGCCCAGCAGCCTCAGGGCAGCAGGGAGAGCAAGAGGCCCAACTTGCCCCTAGGTCGGCTCTGCCCCTTCCCACACAGGCGGCCAGCCCAGCAGCTGCCTGACAGACTCTGGCTCCCCCCAGCTCTCTGCCGGTGGAGGGGGCAGGAACAGACGTGTGCATGTGGTTCTGCCTTGGCCTGGGACTGTGGATCCCCTGCCTGGCCCCCAGGCTCAGGGGCAGGGGCCCGGAGAGACCACCACCCCGAAGCGCTTTTCTCCCGGGCTTGGGAGTATTGTGCGCGCCTGGCGGGAACAGTGGGCGGGAGGGCTTGCAAACCGGCCTTTGGAGGCAGCCGGGGAGGTCTTCAGTGGGCAAGGGCCGGTTGTGCTCAGAGGCCCCACAGGCCAGGGGCAGGACCCAGCAGGGCCCCTGCCCCTGGCCAGCCTTGCCCAGATCTTCCTGGCCTCCGGGGGTACTGCCCCACCAAGGGGCAGGCTGCGGGGACAGGGTCCAGACATGCCCGGGCGCCTCCCCTGGCTCAACCCCGCTGGTGCCTTTTCCCTGGGCCTAGGCCTCGGTTGAGGCCTCCTTGGAGAGGAGATTGCTGGCAGGTGCTGTCTCCACACTGCAAGGTGCTGGAGCTCAGAGGGCCTCGTCAGAGGGAAGGGACAAGCAAGGGGCTGGATGCCCAAGACCTCTTTGGCCCAGCAGCCTCAGGGCAGCAGGGAGAGCAAGAGGCCCAACTTGCCCCTAGGTCGGCTCTGCCCCTTCCCACACAGGCGGCCAGCCCAGCAGCTGCCTGACAGACTCTGGCTCCCCCGAGCTCTCTGCCGGTGCAGGGGGCAGATCAGACGTGTGCATGTGGTTCTGCCTTGGCCTGGGAGTGTGGACACCCTGCCTTGCCCCCAGGCTCAGGGGCAAGGGCCCGGAGAGAGCAACACCCCGAAGCGCTTTTCTCCCGGGCTTGGGAGCATTGTGCACGCCTGCTGGGAACAGTGGGCGGGAGCGCTTGTTAACCGGCCTTTGGAGGCAGCCGGGCAGGTCTTCCAGCGGGAGAGTGCCGGTTGTGCTCAGACGCCCCACAGGCCAGGGGCAGGACCCAGCAGTGTCCCTGCCCCTGGCAGCCTTGCCCAGACCTTCCTGGCCTCCGGGGGTACTGCCCCACCAAGGGGCAGGCTGCGGGGACTGGGTCCAGACATGGCCGGGCGCCTCCCCAGGCTCATCCCCGCTGGTGCCTTTCCCCTGGGCCTAGGCCTCGGTTGAGGCCTCCTTGGAGAGGAGGTTGCTGGCAGGGGCTGTCTCCACACTGCAAGGTGCTGGAGCTCAGAGGGCCTCGTCAGAGGGAAGGGACCAGCAAGGGACTGGATGCCCAAGACCTCTTTGGCCCAGCAGCCTTAGGGCAGCAGGGAGAGGAAGAGGCCCAACTTGCACCTAGGTCGGCTCTGCCCCTTCCCACACAGGCGGCCAGCCCAGCAGCTGCCTGACAGACTCTGGCTCCCCCGAGCTCTCTGCCGGTGCAGGGGTCAGGAACAGACGTGTGCATGTGGTTCTGCCTTGGTCTGGGAGTGTGGAACCACTGCCTGGCCCCCACACTCAGGGGCAAGGGCCCGGAGAGAGCAACACACCGAAGCGCTTTTCTCCCGGGCTTGGGAGAATTGTGCGTGCCTGGCGAGAACAGCGGGCGGGAGTGTTGGCAAACCGGCCTTTGGAGGCAGCCGGGGAGGTCTTCCAGTGGGAGAGGGCCGGTTGTGCTCAGAGGCCCCACAGGCCAGGGGCAGGACCCAGCAGGGCCCCTGCCCCTGGCCAGCCTTGCCCAGACCTTCCTGGCCTCCGGGGGTACTGCCCCACCAAGGGGCAGGCTGCGGTGACTGGGTCCAGACATGTCCGTGTGCCTCCCCAGGATCATCCCCGCTGGTGCCTTTCCCCTGGGCGTAGGCCTCGGTTGAGGCCTCTTTGGAGAGGAGGATGCTGGCAGGGGCTGTCTCCACACTGCAAGGTGCTGGAGCTCAGAGGGCCTCGTCAGAGGGAAGGGACCAGCAAAGGGCTGGATGCCCAAGACCTCTTTGACCCAGCAGCCTCAGGGCAGCAGGGAGAGCAAGAGGCCCAACTTGCCCCTAGGTCGGCTCTGCCCCGTCCCAGACAGGCAGCCAGCCCAGCAGCAGCCTGGCAGTCTCTGGCTCCCCCGATCTCTCTGCCGGTGTAGGGGGCAGGAACAGACGTGTGCATGTCGTTCTGCCTTGGCCTGGGAGTGTGTTCCCCCTGCCTGTCCCCCAGGCTCAGGGGCAAGGGTCCGGAGAGAGCACCACCCCGAAGCGCTTTTCTCTCGGGCTTGGTAGCATTGTGCGTGCCTGGCGGGAACAGCGCGCGGGAGTGCTTGCAAACCGGCCTTTGGAGGCAGCCAGGGAGGTCTTCCAGCGGGAGAGTGCCGGTTGTGCTCAGACGCCCCACAGGCCAGGGGCAGGACCCAGCAGTGTCCCTGCCCCTGGCAGCCTTGCCCAGACCCTCCTGGACTCCGGGGTTACTGTCCCACCAAGGGGCAGGCTGCGGGGACTGGGTCCAGACATGCCCGGGCGCCTCCCCAGGCTCATCCCCGCTGGTGCCTTTCCCCTGGTCCTAGGCCTCGGTTGAGGCCTCTTGGAGAGGAGGTTGCTGGCAGGGGCTGTCTCCACACTGCAAGGTGCTGGAGCTCAGAGGGCCTCGTCAGCGGGAAGGGACCAGCAAGGGGCTGGATGCCCAAGACCTCTTTGGCCCAGCAGCCTCAGGGCAGCAGGGAGAGGAAGAGGCCCAACTTGCCCCTAGGTCGGCTCTGCCCCTTCCCACACAGGCAGCCAACCCAGCAGCTGCCTGACAGACTGTGGCTCCCCCGAGCGCTCTGCCGGTGCAGGGGTCAGGAACAGACGTGTGCATGTGGTTCTGCCTTGGTCTGGGAGTGTGGACACACTGCCTGGACCCCAGGCTCAGGGGCAAGGGCCCGGAGAGAGCAACACCCCGAAGCGCTTTTCTCCCGGGCTTGGGAGCATTGTGGGTGCCTGGCGGGAACAGCGGGCGGGAGTGTTGGCAAACCGGCCTTTGGAGGCAGCCGGGGAGGTCTTCCAGTGGCAGAGGGCCGGTTGTGCTCAGAGGCCCCACAGGCCAGGGGCAGGACCCAGCAGGGCCCCTGCCCCTGGCCAGCCTTGCCCAGACCTTCCTGGCCTCCGGGGGTACTGCCCCACCAAGGGGCAGGCTGCGGGGACTGGGTCCAGACATGCCCGTGCGCCTCCACTGGCTCATCCCCGCTGGTGCCTTTCCCCTGGGCCTAGGCCTCGGTTGAGGCCTCCTTGGAGAGGAGGATGCTGGCAGGGGCTGTCTCCACACTGCAAGGTGCTGGAGCTCAGAGGGCCTCGTCAGAGGGAAGGGACCAGCAAAGGGCTGGATGCCCAAGACGTCTTTGGCCCAGCAACCTCAGGGCAGCAGGGAGAGCAAGAGGCCCAACTTGCCCCTAGGTCGGCTCTGCCCCTTCCCACACAGGCGGCCAGCCCAGCACCTGCCTGAGAGACTCTGGCTCCCCCGAGCTCTCTGCCGGTGTAGGGGGCAGGAACAGACGTGTTCATGTCGTTCTGTCTTGGCCTGGGAGTGTGTTCCCCCTGCCTGGGCCGCAGGCTTAGGGGCAAGGGCCCGGAGAGAGCACCACCCCGAAGCGCTTTTCTACCGGGCTTGGGAGCATTGTGCGTGCCTGGCGGGAACAGCGGGCGGGAGTGCTTGCAAACCGGCCTTTCGAGGCAGACGGGGAGGTCTTCCAGCGGGAGAGTGCCGGTTGTGCTCAGACGTCCCACAGGCCAGGGGCAGGACCCAGCGCTGTCCCTGCCCCTGGCAGCCTTGCCCAGACCTTCCTGGCCTCCGGGGGTACTGCCCCACCAAGGGGCAGGCTGCGGGGACTGGGTCCACACATGCCCGGGCGCCTCCCCAGGCTCATCCCCGCTGGTGCCTTTCCCCTGGGCCTAGGCCTCGGTTGAGGCCTCATTGGAGAGGAGGTTGCTGGCAGGGGCTGTCTCCACACTGCAAGGTGCTGGAGCTCAGAGGGCCTCGTCAGAGGGAAGGGACCAGCAAGGGGCTGGATGCCCAAGACCTCTTTGGCCCAGCAGCCTCAGGGCAGCAGGGAGAGGAAGAGGCCCAACTTGCCCCTAGGTCGGCTCTGCCCCTTCCCACACAGGCGGCCAGCCCAGCACCTGCCTGACAGACTCTGGCTCCCCCGAGCTCTCTGCCGGTGCAGGGGTCAGGAACAGACGTGTGCATGTGGTTCTGCCTTGATCTGGGAGTGTGGACCCACTGCCTGGCCCCCAGGCTCAGGGGCAAGGGCCCGGAGAGAGCACCACCCCGAAGCGCTTTTCTCCCGGGCTTGGGAGCATTGTGCGAGCCTGGCGTGAACAGCGGGCGGGAGTGTTTGCAAAGAGGACTTTGGAGGCAGCCGGGGAGGTCTTCCAGTGGGAGAGGGCCGGTTGTGCTCAGAGGCCTCACAGGCCAGGGGCAGGACACAGCAGGGCCCCTGCCCCTGGCCAGCCTTGCCCAGACCTTCCTGGCCTCCGGGGGTACTGCCCCACCAAGGGGCAGGCTGCGGGGACTGGGTCCAGACATGTCCGTGCGCCTCCCCAGCATCATCCCCGCTGGTGCTTTTCCCCTGGGCGTAGGCCTCGGTTGAGGCCTCTTTGGAGAGGAGGTTGCTGGCAGGGGCTGTCTCCACACTGCAAGGTGCTGGAGCTCAGAGGGCCTCGTCAGAGGGAAGGGACCAGTAAGGGGCTGGATGCCCAAGACGTCTTTGGCCCAGCAGCCTCAGGGCAGCAGGGAGAGGAAGAGGCCCAACTTGCCCCTAGGTCGGCTCTGCCCCTTCCCACACAGGCAGCCAACCCAGCAGCTGCCTGACAGACTCTGGCTCCCCCGAGCTCTCTGCCGGTGCAGGGGTCAGGAACAGACGAGTGCATGTGGTTCTGCCTTGGTCTGGGAGTGTGGACCCACTGCCTGGACCCCAGGCTCAGGGGCAAGGGTCCGGAGAGGGCAACACCCCGAAGCGCTTTTCTCCCGGGCTTGGGAGCATTGTGCGTGCCTGGCGGGAACAGCGGGCGGGAGTGTTGGCAAACCGGCCTTTGGAGGCAGCCGGGGAGGTCTTCCAGTGGGAGAGGGCCGGTTGTGCTCAGAGGCCCCACAGGCCAGGGGCAGGACCCAGCAGGGCCCCTGCCCCTGGCCAGCCTTGCCCAGACCTTCCTGGCCTCCGGGGGTACTGCCCCACCAAGGGGCAGGCTGCGGGGACTGGGTCCAGACATGCCCGTGCGCCTCCACTGGCTCATCCCCGCTGGTGCCTTTCCCCTGGGCCTAGGCCTCGGTTGAGGCCTCCTTGGAGAGGAGGTTGCTGGCAGGGGCTGTCTCCACACTGCAAGGTGCTGGAGCTCAGAGGGCCTCGTCAGAGGGAAGGGACCAGCAAGGGGCTGGATGCCCAAGACCTCTTTGGCCCAGCAGCCTCAGGGCAGCAGGGAGAGCAAGAGGCCCAACTTGCCCCTAGGTCGGCTCTGCCCCTTCCCACACAGGCGGCCAGCCCAGCAGCTGCCTGACAGACTCTGGCTCCCCCCAGCTCTCTGCCGGTGGAGGGGGCAGGAACAGACGTGTGCATGTGGTTCTGCCTTGGCCTGGGACTGTGGATCCCCTGCCTGGCCCCCAGGCTCAGGGGCAGGGGCCCGGAGAGACCACCACCCCGAAGCGCTTTTCTCCCGGGCTTGGGAGTATTGTGCGCGCCTGGCGGGAACAGTGGGCGGGAGGGCTTGCAAACCGGCCTTTGGAGGCAGCCGGGGAGGTCTTCCAGTGGGCAAGGGCCGGTTGTGCTCAGAGGCCCCACAGGCCAGGGGCAGGACCCAGCAGGGCCCCTGCCCCTGGCCAGCCTTGCCCAGATCTTCCTGGCCTCCGGGGGTACTGCCCCACCAAGGGGCAGGCTGCGGGGGCAGGGTCCAGACATGCCCGGGCGCCTCCCCTGGCTCAACCCCGCTGGTGCCTTTTCCCTGGGCCTAGGCCTCGGTTGAGGCCTCCTTGGAGAGGAGATTGCTGGCAGGTGCTGTCTCCACACTGCAAGGTGCTGGAGCTCAGAGGGCCTCGTCAGAGGGAAGGGACAAGCAAGGGGCTGGATGCCCAAGACGTCTTTGGCCCTGCAGCCTCAGGGCAGCAGGGAGAGCAAGAGGCCCAACTTGCCCCTAGGTCGGCTCTGCCCCTTCCCACACAGGCGGCCAGCCCAGCAGCTGCCTGACAGACTCTGGCTCCCCCGAGCTCTCTGCCGGTGCAGGGGGCAGATCAGACGTGTGCATGTGGTTCTGCCTTGGCCTGGGAGTGTGGACACCCTGCCTTGCCCCCAGGCTCAGGGGCAAGGGCCCGGAGAGAGCACCACCCCGAAGCGCTTTTCTCCCGGGCTTGGGAGCATTGTGCACGCCTGCTGGGAACAGTGGGCGGGAGCGCTTGTTAACCGGCCTTTGGAGGCAGCCGGGCAGGTCTTCCAGCGGGAGAGTGCCGGTTGTGCTCAGACGCCCCACAGGCCAGGGGCAGGACCCAGCAGTGTCCCTGCCCCTGGCAGCCTTGCCCAGACCTTCCTGGCCTCCGGGGGTACTGCCCCACCAAGGGGCAGGCTGCGGGGACTGGGTCCAGACATGCCCTTGCGCCTCCACTGGCTCATCCCCGCTGGTGCCTTTCCCCTGGGCCTAGGCCTCTGTTGAGGCCTCCTTGGAGAGGAGGTTGCTGGCAGGGGCTGTCTCCACACTGCAAGGTGCTGGAGCTCAGAGGGCCTCGTCAGAGGGAAGGGACCAGCAAGGGACTGGATGCCCAAGACCTCTTTGGCCCAGCAGCCTTAGGGCAGCAGGGAGAGGAAGAGGCCCAACTTGCCCCTAGGTCGGCTCTGCCCCTTCCCACACAGGCGGCCAGCCCAGCAGCTGCCTGACAGACTCTGGCTCCCCCGAGCTCTCTGCCGGTGCAGGGGTCAGGAACAGACGTGTGCATGTGGTTCTGCCTTGGTCTGGGAGTGTGGAACCACTGCCTGGCCCCCACACTCAGGGGCAAGGGCCCGGAGAGAGCAACACACCGAAGCGCTTTTCTCCCGGGCTTGGGAGAATTGTGCGTGCCTGGCGAGAACAGCGGGCGGGAGTGTTGGCAAACCGGCCTTTGGAGGCAGCCGGGGAGGTCTTCCAGGGGGAAAGGGCCGGTTGTGCTCAGAGGCCCCACAGGCCAGGGGCAGGACCCAGCAGGGCCCCTGCCCCTGGCCAGCCTTGCCCAGACCTTCCTGGCCTCCGGGGGTACTGCCCCACCAAGGGGCAGGCTGCGGGCCTGGGTCCAGTCATGCCCGGGCGCCTCCCCAGGCTCATCCCCGCTGGTGCCTTTCCCCTGGGCCTAGGCCTCGGTTGAGGCCTCCTTGGAGAGGAGGTTGCTGGCAGGGGCTGTCTCCACACTGCAAGGTGCTGGAGCTCAGAGGGCCTCATCAGAGGGAAGGGACCAGCAAGGGGCTGGATGCCCAAGACCTCTTTGGCCCAGCAGCCTCAGGGCAGCAGGGAGAGCAAGAGGCCCAACTTGCCCCTAGGTCGGCTCTGCCCCTTCCCACACAGGCGGCCAGCCCAGCAGCTGCCTGACAGACTCTGGCTCCCCCGAGCTCTCTGCCGGTGCAGGGGGCAGATCAGACGTGTGCATGTGGTTCTGCCTTGGCCTGGGAGTGTGGACACCCTGCCTTGCCCCCAGGCTCAGGGGCAAGGGCCCGGAGAGAGCACCACCCCGAAGCGCTTTTCTCCCGGGCTTAGGAGCATTGTGCACGCCTGCTGGGAACAGTGGGCGGGAGCGCTTGCAAACCGGCCTTTGGAGGCAGCCGGGGAGGTCTTCCAGTGGGAGAGGGCCGGTTGTGCTCAGAGGCCCCACAGGCCAGGGACAGGACCCAGCAGGGCCCCTGCCCCTGGCCAGCCTTGCCCAGACCTTCCTGGCCTCCGGGGGTACTGCCCCACCAAGGGGCAGGCTGCGGGGACTGGGTCCAGACATGCTCGGGCGCCTCCCCTGGCTCATCCCCGCTGGTGCCTTTCCCCTGGGCCTAGGCCTCGGTTGAGGCCTCCTTGGAGAGGAGGTTGCTGGCAGGGGCTGTCTCCACACTGCAAGGTGCTGCAGCTCAGAGAGCCTCGTCAGAGAGAAGGGACCAGTAAAGGGCTGGATGCCCAAGACATCTTTGGCCCAGCAGCCTCAGGGCAGCAGGGAGAGCAAGAGGCCCAACTTGCCCCTATTCGGCTCTGCCCCTTCCCACACAGGCGGCCAACCCAGCAGCTGCCTGACAGACTCTGGCTCCCCCAAGCTCTCTGCCGGTGCAGGGGACAGGAACAGATGTGGGCATGTGGTTCTGCCTTGGCCTGGGAGTGTGTTCTCCCTGCCTTGCCCCCAGGCTCATGGGCAAGGGCCCGGAGAGAGCACCACCCCGAAGCGCTTTTCTCCCGGGCTTGGGAGAATTGTGCGTGCCTGGCGGGAACAGCGGGCGGGAGTGTTGGCAAACCGGCCTTTGGAGGCACCCGGGGAGGTCTTCCAGTGGGAGTGGGCCGGTTGTGCTCAGAGGCCCCACAGGCCAGGGGCAGGGCCCAGCAGGGCCCCTGCCCCTGACCAGCCTTGCCCAGACCTTCCTGGCCTCCGGGGGTACTGCCTCACCAAGGGGCAGGCTGCGGGGACTGGGTCCAGACATGCCCGGGCGCCTCCCCAGGCTCTTCCCAGCTGGTGCCTTTCCCCTGGGGCTAGGCCTCGGTTGAGGCCTCCTTGGAGAGGAGGTTGCTGGCAGGGGCTGTCTCCACACTGCAAGGTGCTGGAGCTCAGAGGGCCTCGTCAGAGGGAAGGGACCAGCAAGGGGCTGGATGCCCAAGACCTCTTTGGCCCAGCAGCCTCAGGGCAGCAGGGAGAGCAGAGGCCCAACATGCCCCTAGGTCGGCTCTGCCACTTCCCACACAGGCGGCCAGCCCAGCACCTGCCTGACAGACTCTGGCTCCCCCGAGCTCTCTGCCGGTGTAGGGGGCAGGAACAGACGTGTGCATGTCGTTCTCCCTTGGCCTGGGAGTGTGTTCCACCTGCCTGGCCCCCAGGCTCAGGGGCAAGGGCCCGAGGAGAGCACCACCCCGAAGCGCTTTTCTCCCGGGCTTGGGAGCATTGTGCCTGCCTGGCGGGAACAGCGGGTGGGAGTGCTTGCAAACAGGCCTTTGGAGGCAGACGGGGAGGTCTTCCAGCGGGAGGGTGCTGGTTGTGCTCAGACGCCCCACAGGCCAGGGGCAGGACCCAGCAGTGTCCCTGCCCCTGGCAGCCTTGCCCAGACCTTCCTGGCCTCCGGGGGTACTGCCCCACCAAGGGGCAGGCTGCGGGGACTGGGTCCAGACATGCCCGGGCACCTCCCCAGGCTCATCCCCGCTGGTGCCTTTCCCCTGGGCCTAGGCCTCGGTTGAGGCCTCCTTGGAGAGGAGGTTGCTGGCAGGGGCTGTCTCCACACTGCAAGGTGCTGGAGCTCAGAGGGCCTCATCAGAGGGAAGGGACCAGCAAGGGGCTGGATGCCCAAGACCTCTTTGGCCCAGCAGCCTCAGGGCAGCAGGAAGAGCAAGAGGCCCAACTTGCCCCTAGGTCGGCTCTGCCCCTTTCCACACAGGCCGCCAACCCAGCAGCTGCCTGGCATACTCTGGCTCCCCCGAGCTCTCTGCCGGTGCAGGGACCAGGAACAGACGTTTGCATGTGGTTCTGCCTTGGCCTGGGAGTGTGTTCCCCCTGCATTGCCCCCAGGCTCAGGGGCAAGGGACCGGTGAGAGCACCACCCCGAAGCGCTTTTCTCCCGGGCTTGGGAGCATTGTGCGTGCCTGGCGGGAACAGCGGGCATGAGTTCTTGCAAACTGTCCTTTGGAGGCAGCCGGGGAGGTCTTCCAAGGGCCCGGACTGATCACCACCCCAAAATGCTTTTCTCCCGGGCTTGGGAGCATTGTGTGCGGCTGTCGGGAACAGCGGACATGAGTGCTTGCAAACCGGCCTTTGGAGGCGCCCGGGAGGTCTTCCAAGCGCCCGGAGAGAACACTACCCCAAAATGCTTTTCTTCCGGGCTTGGGAGCATTGTGCGAGGCTGGCGGGAACAGCGGGCGGGAGTGCTTGCAAACCGGCCTTTGGAGGCAGCTTGGGAGGTCTTCCAAGGGCCCGGAGAGAGCACCATCCCGAAGCACTTTTCTCACGGAATTGGGAGCATTGTTCGCGGCTGTCGGGAACAGAGGACATGAGTGCTTGCAAACCGGCCTTTAGAGGCAGCCGGGGAGTCTTCCAAGGGCCCGGAGAGAGACCACCCCAAAATGCTTTTCTCCCGGGCTTGGGAGCATTGTGTGCGGCTGGCGGGTCAGCGGGAGGGAGTTCTTGAAAACCAGCCTTTGGAGGCAGCCGGGGAGGTCTTCCAAGGGCCGGGAGAGAGCACCACCCCGAAGCGCTTTTCTCCCGGGCTTGGGAGCATTGTGCGCGGCTGGCGGGAACAGCGGGATTGAGTGCTTGCAAACCGGCCTTTGGAGGCAGCCGGGGAGTCTTCCAAGGGCCCGGAGAGAGACCACCCCAAAATGCTTTTCTCCCGGGCTTGGGAACATTGTGCGCGGCTGGCGGGAACAGCAGGCAGGACTGCTTGCAAACTGGCCTTTGGAGGCAGCCGGGGAGGTCTTCCAAGGGCCCGGAGTGAGCACCACCCCAAAATGCTTTTCTCCCGGGCTTGGGAGCATTGTGCGCGGCTGGTGGGAACAACGGGCATGAGTGCTTGCAAACCGGCCTTTGGAGGCAGCCGGGGACGTCTTCCAAGGGCCCGGAGAGAGCAGCACCCCGAAGCGCTTTTCTCCCGGGCTTGGGAGCATTGTGCGCGGCTGGCGGGAACAGCAGGCACGACTGCTTGCAAACTGGCCTTTGGAGGCAGCCGGGGAGGTCTTCCAAGGGCCCGGAGTGAGCACCACCCCAAAATGCTTTTCTCCCGGGCTTGGGAGCATTGTGCGCGGCTGGTGGGAACAACGGGCATGAGTGCTTGCAAACCGGCCTTTGGAGGCAGCCGGGGACGACTTCCAAGGGCCCGGAGAGATCACCACCCCGAAGCACTTTTCTCCCGGGCTTGGGAGCATTGTGCGTGGCTGGCGGGAACAGCAGGAAGGAGTCCTTGCAAACCGGCCTTTGGAGGCAGCGGGGGAGGTCTTCCAAGGGCCTGTAGAGAGCACCACCCCGAAGCGCTTTTCTCC
>NW_026871087.1:0-22358 GCF_033118175.1 Dama dama
GAGGGCCTCGTCAGAGGGAAGGGACCAGTAAGGGGCTGGATGCCCAAGACGTCTTTGGCCCTGCAGCCTCAGGGCAGCAGGGAGAGCAAGAGTCCCAACTTGCCCCTAGGTCGGCTCTGCCCCTTCCCACACAGGCGGCCAGCCCAGCACCTGCCTGAGAGACTCTGGCTCCCCCGAGCTCTCTGCCGGTGCAGGGGACAGGACCAGACGTGTGCATGTGTTTCTGCCTTGGTCTGGGAGTGTGTTCCCCCTGCCTTGCCCACAGGCTCAGGGGCAAGGGCCCGGAGAGAGCACCACCCCGAAGCGCTTTTCTCCCGGGCTTGGGAGCATTGTGCGTGCCTGGCGGGAAGAGCGGGCAGGAGTGTTGGCAAACTGGCCTTTGGAGGCAGCCGGGGAGGTCTTCCAGTGGGAGAGGGCCGGTTGTGCTCAGAGGCCCCACAGGCCATGGGGAGGACCCAGCAGGGCCCCTGCCCCTGGCCAGCCTTGCCCAGATCTTCCTGGCCTCCGGGGGTACTGCCCCACCAAGGGGCAGGCTGCGGGGACTGGGTCCAGACATGCCCGGGCGCCTCCCCAGGCTCATCCCCGCTGGTGCCTTTCCCCTGGGCCTAGGCCTCGGTTGAGGCCTCCTTGGAGAGGATGTTGCTGGCAGGGGCTGTCTCCACACTGCAAGGTGCTAGAGCTCAGAGGGCCTCGTCAGAGTGAAGGGACCAGCAAGGGGCTGGATGCCCAAGACCTATTTGGCCCAGCAGCCTCAGGGCAGCAGGGAGAGGAAGAGGCCCAACTTGCCCCTAGGTCGGCTCTGCCCCTTCCCACACAGGCGGCCAGCCCAGCAGCTGCCTGACAGACTCTGGCTCCCCCGAGCTCTCTGCCGGTGCAGGGGTCAGGAACAGACGTGTGCATGTGGTTCTGCCTTGGTCTGGGAGTGTGGACCAACTGCCTGGCCCCCAGGCTCAGGGGCAAGGGCCCGAGGAGAGCACCACCCCGAAGTGCTTTTCTCCCGGGCTTGGGAGCATTGTGCGTGCCTGGCGGGAACAGCGGGCGGGAGTGTTGGCAAACTGGCCTTTGGAGGCAGCCGGGGAGTTCTTCGAGTGGGAGAGGGCCGGTTGTGCTCAGAGGCCCCACAGGCAAGGGGCAGGACCCAGTAGGGCCCCTGCCCCTGGCCAGCCTTGCCCAGACCTTCCTGGCCTCCGGGGGTACTGCCCCACCAAGGGGCAGGCTGCGCGGACTGGGTCCAGACATGCCTGGGCGCCTCCCCAGGCTCATCCCCGCTGGTGCCTTTCCCCTGGGCATAGGCCTCGGTTGATGCCTCCTTGGAGAGGAGGTTGCTGGCAGGGGCTGTCTCCACACTGCAAGGTGCTGGAGCTCAGAGGGCCTCGTCAGCGGGAAGGGACCAGCAAGGGGCTGGATGCCCAAGACCTCTTTGGCCCAGCAGCCTCAGGGCAGCAGGGAGAGCAAGAGGCCCAACTTGCCCCTAGGTCGGCTCTGCCCCTTCCCACACAGGCAGCCAACCCAGCAGCTGCCTGACAGACTCTGGCTCCCCCGAGACCTCTGCCGGTGCAGGGGTCAGGAACAGACGTGTGCATGTGGTTCTGCCTTGGCTTGGGAGTGTGGACACCCTGCCTTGCCCCCAGGCTCAGGGGCAAGGGCCCAGAGAGAGCACCACCCTGAAGCGCTTTTCTTCCGGGCTTAGGAGCATTGTGCCCGCCTGCTGGTAACAGTGGCCGGGAGCGCTTGCAAACCGGCCTTTGGAGGCAGCCGGGGAGGTCTTCCAGTGGGAGAGGTCCGGTTGTGCTCAGAGGCCCCACAGGCCAGGGGCAGGACCCAGCAGGGCCCCTGCCCCTGGCCAGTCTTACCCAGACCTTCCTGGCCTCCGGGGGTACTGCCCCACCAAGGGGCAGGCTGCGGGGACTGGGTCCAGACATGCTCGGGCGCCTCCCCTGGCTCATCCCCGCTGGTGCCTTTCCCCTGGGCCTAGGCCTCGGTTGAGGCCTCCTTGGAGAGGAGGTTGCTGGCAGGGGCTGTCTCCACACTGCAAGGTGCTGGAGCTCAGAGGGCCTCGTCAGAGGGAAGGGACCAGTAAGGGGCTGGATGCCCAAGACGTCTTTGGCCCAGCAGCCTCAGGGCAGCAGGGAGAGCAAGAGGCCCAACTTGCTCCTAGGTCGGCTCTGCCCCTTCCCACACAGGCGGCCAACCCAGCAGCTGCCTGACAGACTCTGGCTCCCCCAAGCTCTCTGCCGGTGCAGGGGACAGGAACAGACGTGGGCATGTGGTTCTGCCTTGGCCTGGGAGTGTGTTCCCCATGCCTTGCCCCCAGGCTCAGGGGCAAGGGCCCGGAGAGAGCACCACCCCGAAGCGCTTTTCTCCCGGCTTGGGAGCATTGTGCGTGCCTGGCGGGAACAGCGGGCGGGAGTGCTTGCAAACCGGCCTTTCGAGGCAGACGGGGAGGTCTTCCAGCGGGAGAGTGCCGGTTGTGCTCAGACGCCCCACAGGCCAGGGGCAGGACCCAGCAGTGTCTCTGCCCCTGGCAGCCTTGCCCAGACCTTCCTGGCCTCCGGGGGTACTGCCCCACCAAGGGGCAGGCTGCGGGGACTGGGTCCAGACATGCCCGGGCGCCTCCCCATGCTCATCCCCGCTGGTGCCTTTCCCCTGGGCCTAGGCCTCGGTTGAGGCCTCCTTGGAGAGGAGGTTGCTGGCAGGGGCTGTCTCCACACTGAAAGGTGCTGGAGCTCAGAGGGCCTCGTCAGAGGGAAGGGACCAGCAAGGGGCTGGATGCCCAAGACCTCTTTGGCCCAGCAGCCTCAGGGCAGCAGGGAGAGCAAGAGGCCCAACTTGCCCCTAGGTCGGCTCTGCCCCTTCCCACACAGGCGGCCAGCCCAGCAGCTGCCTGACAGACTCTGGCTCCCCCGAGCTCTCTGCCGGTGCAGGGGGCAGATCAGACGTGTGCATGTGGTTCTGCCTTGTCCTGGGAGTGTGGACACCCTGCCTTGCCCCCAGGCTCAGGGGCAAGGGCCCGGAGAGAGCACCACCCTGAAGCGCTTTTCTCCCGGGCTTGGGAGCATTGTGCACGCCTGCTGGGAACAGTGGGCGGGAGCGCTTGCAAACCGGCCTTGGAGGCAGCCGGGGAGGTCTTCCAGTGGAAGAGGGCCGGATGTGCTCAGAGGCCCCACAGGCCAGGGGCAGGACGCAGCAGGGCCCCTGCCCCTGGCCAGCCTTGCCCAGACCTTCCTGGCCTCCGGGGGTACTGCCCCACCAAGGGGCAGGCTGCGGGGCCTGGGTCCAGACATGCCCGGGCGCCTCCCCAGGCTCATCCCCGCTGGTGCCTTTCCCCTGGGCCTAGGCCTCGGTTGAGGCCTCCTTGGAGAGGAGGTTGCTGGCAGGGGCTGTCTCCACACTGCAAGGTGCTGGAGCTCAGAGGGCCTCGTCAGCGGGAAGGGACCAGCAAGGGGCTGGATGCCCAAGACCTCTTTGGCCCAGCAGCCTCAGGGCAGCAGGGAGAGCAAGAGGCCCAACTTGCCCCTAGGTCGGCTCTGCCCCTTCCCACACAGGCAGCCAACCCAGCAGCTGCCTGACAGACTCTGGCTCCCCCGAGCTCTCTGCCGGTGCAGGGGTCAGGAACAGACGTGTGCATGTGGTTCTGCCTTGGTCTGGGAGTGTGGACCCACTGCCTGGACCCCAGGCTCAGGGGCAAGGGCCCGGAGAGAGCAACACCCCGAAGCGCTTTTCTCCTGGCCTTGGGAGCGTTGTGCGTGCCTGGCGGGAACAGCAGGCGGGAGTGTTGGCAAACCCGCCTTTGGAGGCAGCCGGGGAGGTCTTCCAGTGGGAGAGGGCCGGTTGTGCTCAGAGGCCCCACAGGCCAGGGGCAGGACCCAGCAGGGACCCTGCCCCTGGCCAGCCTTGCCCAGACCTTCCTGGCCTCCGGGGGTACTGCCCCACCAAGGGGCAGGCTGCAGGGACTGGGTCCTGATATGCCCGTGCGCCTCCACTGGCTCATCCCCGCTGGTGCCTTTCCCCTGTGCCTAGGCCTCGGTTGAGGCCTCCTTGGAGAGGAGGTTGCTGGCAGGGGCTGTCTCCACACTGCAAGGTGCTGGAGCTCAGAGGGCCTCGTCAGAGGGAAGGGACCAGCAAGGGGCTGGATGCCTAAGACCTCTTTGGCCCAGCAGCCTCAGGGCAGCAGGGAGAGCAAGAGGCCCAACTTGCCCCTAGGTCGGCTCTGCCCCTTCCCACACAGGCGGCCAGCCCAGCAGCTGCCTGACAGACTCTGGCTCCCCCCAGCTCTCTGCCGGTGGAGGGGGCAGGAACAGACGTGTGCATGTTGTTGTGCCTTGGCCTGGGACTGTGGATCCCCTGCCTGGCCCCCAGGCTCAGGGGCAAGGGCCCGGAGAGACCACCACCCCGAAGCGCTTTTCTCCCGGGCTTGGGAGCATTGTGCGCGCCTGGCGGGAACAGTGGGCGGGAGTGCTTGCAAACAGGACTTTGGAGGCAGCCGGGGAGGTCTTCCAGTGGGAGAGGGCCGGTTGTGCTCAGAGGCCCCACAGGCCAGGGGCAGGACCCAGCAGGGCCCCTGCCCCTGGCCAGCCTTGCCCAGACCTTCCTGGCCTCCGGGGGTACTGCCCCACCAAGGGGCAGGCTGCGGGGACAGGGTCCAGACATGCCCGGGCGCCTCCCCTGGCTCAACCCCGCTGGTGCCTTTCCCCTGGGCCTAGGCCTCGGTTGAGGCCTCCTTGGAGAGGAGATTGCTGGCAGGGGCTGTCTCCACACTGCAAGGTGCTGGAACTCAGAGGGCCTCGTCAGAGGGAAGGGACCAGTAAGGGGCTGGATGCCCAAGACGTCTTTGGCCCTGCAGCCTCAGGGCAGCAGGGAGAGCAAGAGTCCCAACTTGCCCCTAGGTCGGCTCTGCCCCTTCCCACACAGGCGGCCAGCCCAGCACCTGCCTGAGAGACTCTGTCTCCCCCGAGCTCTCTGCCGGTGCAGGGGACAGGACCAGACGTGTGCATGTGTTTCTGCCTTGGTCTGGGAGTGTGTTCCCCCTGCCTTGCCCACAGGCTCAGGGGCAAGGGCCCGGAGAGAGCACCACCCCGAAGCGCTTTTCTCCCGGGCTTGGGAGCATTGTGCGTGCCTGGCGGGAAGAGCGGGCAGGAGTGTTGGCAAACTGGCCTTTGGAGGCAGCCGGGGAGGTCTTCCAGTGGGAGAGGGCCGGTTGTGCTCAGAGGCCCCACAGGCCAGGGGCAGGACGCAGCAGGGCCCCTGCCCCAGGCCAGCCTTGCCCAGACCTTCCTGGCCTCCGGGGGTACTGCCCCACCAAGGGGCAGGCTGCGGGGCCTGGGTCCAGACATGCCCGGGCGCCTCCCCAGGCTCATCCCCGCTGGTGCCTTTCCCCTGGGCCTAGGCCTCGGTTGAGGCCTCCTTGGAGAGGAGGTTGCTGGCAGGGGCTGTTTCCACACTGCAAGGTGCTGGAGCTCAGAGGGCCTCGTCAGCGGGAAGGGACCAGCAAGGGGCTGGATGCCCAAGACCTCTTTGGCCCAGCAGCCTCAGGGCAGCAGGGAGAGCAAGAGGCCCAACTTGCCCCTAGGTCGGCTCTGCCCCTTCCCACACAGGCAGCCAACCCAGCAGCTGCCTGACAGACTCTGGCTCCCCCGAGCTCTCTGCCGGTGCAGGGGTCAGGAACAGACGTGTGCATGTGGTTCTGCCTTGGTCTGGGAGTGTGGACCCACTGCGTGGACCCCAGGCTCAGGGGCAAGGGCCCGGAGAGAGCAACACCCCGAAGCGCTTTTCTCCTGGCCTTGGGAGCGTTGTGCGTGCCTGGCGGGAACAGCGGGCGGGAGTGTTGGCAAACCCGCCTTTGGAGGCAGCCGGGGAGGTCTTCCAGTGGGAGAGGGCCGGTTGTGCTCAGAGGCCCCACAGGCCAGGGGCAGGACCCAGCAGGGACCCTGCCCCTGGCCAGCCTTGCCCAGACCTTCCTGGCCTCCGGGGGTACTGCCCCACCAAGGGGCAGGCTGCAGGGACTGGGTCCTGATATGCCCGTGCGCCTCCACTGGCTCATCCCCGCTGGTGCCTTTCCCCTGTGCCTAGGCCTCGGTTGAGGCCTCCTTGGAGAGGAGGTTGCTGGCAGGGGCTGTCTCCACACTGCAAGGTGCTGGAACTCAGAGGGCCTCGTCAGAGGGAAGGGACAAGCAAGGGGCTGGATGCCCAAGACCTCTTTGGCCCAGCAGCCTCAGGGCAGCAGGGAGAGCAAGAGGCCCAACTTGCCCCTAGGTCGGCTCTGCCCCTTCCCACACAGGCGGCCAGCCCAGCAGCTGCCTGACAGACTCTGGCTCCCCCCAGCTCTCTGCCGGTGGAGGGGGCAGGAACAGACGTGTGCATGTTGTTGTGCCTTGGCCTGGGACTGTGGATCCCCTGCCTGGCTCCCAGGCTCAGGGGCAAGGGCCCGGAGAGACCACCACCCCGAAGCGCTTTTCTCCCGGGCTTGGGAGCATTGTGCTCGCCTGGCGGGAACAGTGGGCGGGAGTGCTTGCAAACAGGACTTTGGAGGCAGCCGGGGAGGTCTTCCAGTGGGAGAGGGCCGGTTGTGCTCAGAGGCCCCACAGGCCAGGGGCAGGACCCAGCAGGGCCCCTGCCCCTGGCCAGCCTTGCCCAGACCTTCCTGGCCTCCGGGGGTACTGCCCCACCAAGGGGCAGGCTGCGGGGACAGGGTCCAGACATGCCCGGGCGCCTCCCCTGGCTCAACCCCGCTGGTGCCTTTCCCCTGGGCCTAGGCCTCGGTTGAGGCCTCCTTGGAGAGGAGATTGCTGGCAGGGGCTGTCTCCACACTGCAAGGTGCTGGAGCTCAGAGGGCCTCGTCAGAGGGAAGGGACCAGTAAGGGGCTGGATGCCCAAGACGTCTTTGGCCCTGCAGCCTCAGGGCAGCAGGGAGAGCAAGAGTCCCAACTTGCCCCTAGGTCGGCTCTGCCCCTTCCCACACAGGCGGCCAGCCCAGCACCTGCCTGAGAGACTCTGGCTCCCCCGAGCTCTCTGCCGGTGCAGGGGACAGGACCAGACGTGTGCATGTGTTTCTGCCTTGATCTGGGAGAGTGTTCCCCCTGCCTTGCCCACAGGCTCAGGGGCAAGGGCCCGGAGAGAGCACCACCCCGAAGCGCTTTTCTCCCGGGCTTGGGAGCATTGTGCGTGCCTGGCGGGAAGAGCGGGCAGGAGTGTTGGCAAACTGGCCTTTGGAGGCAGCCGGGGAGGTCTTCCAGTGGGAGAGGGCCGGTTGTGCTCAGAGGCCCCACAGGCCATGGGGAGGACCCAGCAGGGCCCCTGCCCCTGGCCAGCCTTGCCCAGATCTTCCTGGCCTCCGGGGGTACTGCCCCACCAAGGGGCAGGCTGCAGGGACTGGGTCCAGACAAGCCCGGGCGCCTCCCCAGGCTCATCCCCGCTGGTGCCTTTCCCCTGGGCCTAGGCCTCGGTTGAGGCCTCCTTGGAGAGGATGTTGCTGGAAGGGGCTGTCTCCACACTGCAAGGTGCTAGAGCTCAGAGGGCCTCGTCAGAGTGAAGGGACCAGCAAGGGGCTGGATGCCCAAGACCTATTTGGCCCAGCAGCCTCAGGGCAGCAGGGAGAGGAAGAGGCCCAACTTGCCCCTAGGTCGGCTCTGCCCCTTCCCACACAGGCGGCCAGCCCAGCAGCTGCCTGACAGACTCTGGCTCCCCCGAGCTCTCTGCCGGTGCAGGGGTCAGGAACAGACGTGTGCATGTGGTTCTGCCTTGGTCTGGGAGTGTTGACCAACTGCCTGGCCCCCAGGCTCAGGGGCAAGGGCCCGAGGAGAGCACCACCCCGAAGCGCTTTTCTCACGGGCTTGGGAGCATTGTGCGTGCCTGGCGGGAACAGCGGGCGGGAGTGTTGGCAAACTGGCCTTTGGAGGAAGCCGGGGAGTTCTTCGAGTGGGAGAGGGCCGGTTGTGCTCAGAGGCCCCACAGGCCAGGGGCAGGACCCAGTAGGGCCCCTGCCCCTGGCCAGCCTTGCCCAGACCTTCCTGGCCTCCGGGGGTACTGCCCCACCAAGGGGCAGGCTGCGCGGACTGGGTCCAGACATGCTTGGGCACCTCCCCAGGCTCATCCCCGCTGGTGCCTTTCCCCTGTGCCTAGGCCTCGGTTGAGGCCTCCTTGGAGAGGAGGTTGCTGGCAGGGGCTGTCTCCACACTGCAAGGTGCTGGAGCTCAGAGGGCCTCGTCAGAGGGAAGGGACCAGCAAGGGGCTGGATGCCCAAGACCTCTTTGGCCCAGCAGCCTCAGGGCAGCAGGGAGAGCAAGAGGCCCAACTTGCCCCTAGGTCGGCTCTGCCCCTTCCCACACAGGCGGCCAGCCCAGCAGCTGCCTGACAGACTCTGGCTCCCCCGAGCTCTCTGCCGGTGGAGGGGGCAGGAACAGACGTGTGCATGTTGTTGTGCCTTGGCCTGGGACTGTGGATCCCCTGCCTGGCCCCCAGGCTCAGGGGCAAGGGCCCGGAGAGACCACCACCCCGAAGCGCTTTTCTCCCAGGCTTGGGAGCATTGTGCGCGCCTGGCGGGAACAGTGGGCAGGAGTGCTTGCAAACCGGCCTTTGGAGGCAGCCGGGGAGGTCTTCCAGTGGGAGAGGGCCGGTTGTGCTCAGAGGCCCCACAGGCCAGGGGCAGGACCCAGCAGGGCCCCTGCCCCTGGCCAGCCTTGCCCAGACCTTCCTGGCCTCCGGGCGTACTGCCCCACCAAGGGGCAGGCTGCGGGGACAGGGTCCAGACATGCCCGGGCGCCTCCCCTGGCTCAACCCCGCTGGTGCCTTTCCCCTGGGCCTAGGCCTCGGATGAGGCCTCCTTGGAGAGGAGATTGCTGGCAGGGGCTGTCTCCACACTGCAAGGTGCTGGAGCTCAGAGGGCCTCGTCAGAGGGAAGGGACCAGTAAGGGGCTGGATGCCCAAGACGTCTTTGGCCCTGCAGCCTCAGGGCAGCAGGGAGAGCAAGAGGCCAAACTTGCCCCTAGGTCGGCTCTGCCCCTTCCCACACAGGCGGCCAGCCCAGCACCTGCCTGAGAGAGTCTGGCTCCCCCGAGCTCTCTGCCGGTGCAGGGGACAGGAACAGACGTGTGCATGTGTTTCTGCCTTGGTCTGGGAGTGTGTTCCCCCTGCCTTGCCCACAGGCTCAGGGGCAAGGGCCCGGAGAGAGCACCACCCCGAAGCGCTTTTCTCCCGGGCTTGGGAGCATTGTGCGTGCCTGGCGGGAAGAGCGGGCAGGAGTGTTGGCAAACTGGCCTTTGGAGGCAGCCGGGGAGGTCTTCCAGTGGGAGAGGGCCGGTTGTGCTCAGAGGCCCCACAGGCCATGGGGAGGACCCAGCAGGGCCCCTGCCCCTGGCCAGCCTTGCCCAGATCTTCCTGGCCTCCGGGGGTACTGCCCCACCAAGGGGCAGGCTGCGGGGACCGGGTCCAGACATGCCCGGGCGCCTCCCCAGGCTCATCCCCGCTGGTGCCTTTCCCCTGGGCCTAGGCCTCGGTTGAGGCCTCCTTGGAGAGGATGTTGCTGGCAGGGGCTGTCTCCACACTGCAAGGTGCTGGAGCTAAGAGGGCCTCGTCAGAGGGAAGGGACCAGCAAGGGGCTGGATGCCCAAGACCTCTTTGGCCCAGCAGCCTCAGGGCAGCAGGGAGAGCAAGAGGCCCAACTTGCCCCTAGGTCGGCTCTGCCCCTTCCCACACAGGCGGCCAGCCCAGCAGCTGCCTGACAGACTCTGGCTCCCCCGAGCTCTCTGCCGGTGCAGGGGTCAGGAACAGACGTGTGCATGTGGTTCTGCCTTGGTCTGGGAGTGTGGACCCACTGCCTGGCCCCCAGGCTCAGTTGCAAGGGCCCGGAGAGAGCACCACCCCGAAGCGCTTTTCTCCCGGGCTTGGGAGCATTGTGCGAGCCTGGCGTGAACAGCGGGCGGGAGTGTTTGCAAACAGGACTTTGGAGGCAGCTGGGGAGGTCTTCCAGTGGGAGAGGGCCGGTTGTGCTCAGAGGCCTCACAGGCCAGGGGCAGGACCCAGCAGGGACCCTGCCCCTGGCCAGCCTTGCCCAGACCTTCCTGGCCTCCGGGGGTACTGCCCCACCAAGGGGCAGGCTGCGGGGACTGGGTCCAGACATGTCCGTGCGCCTCCCCAGGATCATCCCCGCTGGTGCTTTTCCCCTGGGCGTAGGCCTCGGTTGAGGCCTCTTTGGAGAGGAGGTTGCTGGCAGGGGCTGTCTCCACACTGCAAGGTGCTGGAGCTCAGAGGGCCTCGTCAGAGGGAAGGGACCAGCAAAGGGCTGGATGCCCAAGACCTCTTTGACCCAGCAGCCTCAGGGCAGCAGGGAGAGCAAGAGGCCCAACTTTCCCCTAGGTCGGCTCTGCCCCGTCCCACACAGGCAGCCAGCCCAGCAGCAGCCTGGCAGTCTCTGGCTCCCCCGAGCTCTCTGCCGGTGTAGGGGGCAGGAACAGACGTGTGCATGTCGTTCTGCCTTGGCCTGGGAGTGTGTTCCAACTCCCTGGCCCCCAGGCTCAGGGGCAAGGGCCCGAGGAGAGCACCACCCCGAAGCGCTTTTCTCCCGGGCTTGGGAGCATTGTGCCTGCCTGGCGGGAACAGCGGGCGGGAGTGCTTGCAAACCGGCCTTTGGAGGCAGACGGGGAGGTCTTCCAGCGGGAGAGTGCCGGTTGTGCTCAGACGCCCCACAGGCCAGGGGCACGACCCAGCAGGGCCCCTGCCCCTCGCAGCCTTGCCCAGACCTTCCTGGCCTCCGGGGGTACTGCCCCACCAAGGGGCAGGCTGCGGGGACTGGGTCCAGACATGCCCTTGCGCCTCCACTGGCTCATCCCCGCTGGTGCCTTTCCCCTGGGCCTAGGCCTCGGTTGAGGCCTCCTTGGAGAGGAGGTTGCTGGCAGGGGCTGTCTCCACACTGCAAGGTGCTGGAGCTCAGAGGGCCTCGTCAGAGGGAAAGGACCAGCAAAGGGCTGGATGCCCAAGACGTCTTTGGCCCAGCAGCCTCAGGGCAGCAGGGAGAGGAAGAGGCCCAACTTGCCCCTAGGTCGGCTCTGCCCCTTCCCACACAGGCAGCCAACCCAGCAGCTGCCTGACAGACTCTGGCTCCCCCGAGCTCTCTGCCGGTGCAGGGGTCAGGAACAGACGTGTGCATGTGGTTCTGCCTTGGTCTGGGAGTGTGGACCCACTGCCTGGACCCCAGGCTCAGGGGCAAGGGCCCGGAGAGGGCAACACCCCGAAGCGCTTTTCTCCCGGGCTTGGGAGCATTGTGCGTGCCTGGCGGGAACAGCGGGCGGGAGTGTTGGCAAACCGGCCTTTGGAGGCAGCCGGGGAGGTCTTCCAGTGGGAGAGGGCCGGTTGTGCTCAGAGGCCCCACAGGCCAGGGGCAGGACCCAGCAGGGCCCCTGCCCCTGGCCACCCTTGCCCAGACCTTCCTGGCCTCCGGGGGTACTGCCCCACCAAGGGGCAGGCTGCGGGGACTGGGTCCAGACATGCCCGTGCGCCTCCACTGGCTCATCCCCGCTGGTGCCTTTCCCCTGGGCCTAGGCCTCGGTTGAGGCCTCCTTGGAGAAGAGGTTGCTGGCAGGGGCTGTCTCCACACTGCAAGGTGCTGGAGCTCAGAGGGCCTCGTCAGAGGGAAGGGACCAGCAAGGGGCTGGATGCCCAAGACCTCTTTGGCCCAGCAGCCTCAGGGCAGCAGGGAGAGCAAGAGGCCCAACTTGCCCCTAGGTCGGCTCTGCCCCTTCCCACACAGGCGGCCAGCCCAGCAGCTGCCTGACAGACTCTGGCTCCCCCGAGCTCTCTGCCGGTGGAGGGGGCAGGAACAGACGTGTGCATGTGGTTCTGCCTTGGCCTGGGACTGTGGATCCCCTGCCTGGCCCCCAGGCTCAGGGCCAGGGGCCCGGAGAGACCACCACCCCGAAGCGCTTTTCTCCCGGTCTTGGGAGCATTGTGCACGCCTGGCGGGAACAGTGGGCGGGAGTACTTGCAAACCGGCCTTTGGAGGCAGCCGGGGAGGTCTTCCAGTGGGCAAGGGCCGGTTGTGCTCAGAGGCCCCACAGGCCAGGGGCAGGACCCAGCAGGGCCCCTGCCCCTGGCCAGCCTTGCCCAGACCTTCCTGGCCTCCGGGGGTACTGCCCCACCAAGGGGCAGGCTGCGGGGACAGGGTCCAGACATGCCCGGGCGCCTCCCCTGGCTCAACCCCGCTGGTGCCTTTTCCCTGGGCCTAGGCCTCGGTTCAGGCCTCCTTGGAGAGGAGATTGCTGGCAGGTGCTGTCTCCACACTGCAAGGTGCTGGAGCTCAGAGGGCCTCGTCAGAGGGAAGGGACAAGCAAGGGGCTGGATGCCCAGGACCTCTTTGGCCCAGCAGCCTCAGGGCAGCAGGGAGAGCAAGAGGCCCAACTTGCCCCTAGGTCGGCTCTGCCCCTTCCCACACAGGCGGCCAGCCCAGCAGCTGCCTGACAGACTCTGGCTCCCCCCAGCTCTCTGCCGGTGCAGGGGTCAGGAACAGACGTGTGCATGTGGTTCTGCCTTGGCCTGGGAGTGTGTTCCCCCTGCCTTGCCCCCAGGCTCAGGGGCAAGGGCCCGGAGAGAGCACCACCCTGAAGCGCTTTTCTCCCGGGCTTGGGAGCATTGTGCGTGCCTGGCGGGAACAGCGGGCGGGAGTGTTGGCAAACTGGCCTTTGGAGGCAGCCGGGGAGTTCTTCCAGTGGGAGAGGGCCGGTTGTGCTCAGAGGCCCCACAGGCCAGGGGCAGGACCCAGCAGGCCCCCTGCCCCTGGCCAGCCTTGCCCAGACCTTCCTGGCCTCCGGGGGTACTGCCCCACCAAGGGGCAGGCTGCGGGGACTGGGTCCAGACATGCCTGGGCGCCTCCCCAGGCTCATCCCCGCTGGTGCCTTTCCCCTGGGCCTAGGCCTCGGTTGAGGCCTCCTTGGAGAGGAGGTTGCTGGCAAGGGCTGTCTCCACACTGCAAGGTGCTGGAGCTCAGAGGGCCTCGTCAGAGGGAAGGGACCAGCAAGGGGCTGGATGCCCAAGACCTCTTTGGCCCAGCAGCCTCAGGGCAGCAGGGAGAGCAAGAGGCCCAACTTGCCCCTAGGTCGGCTCTGCCACTTCCCACACAGGCGGCCAGCCCAGCAGCTGCCTGACAGACTCTGGCTCCCCCGAGCTCTCTGCCGGTGCAGGGGGCAGGTCAGACGTGTGCATGTGGTTCTGCCTTGGCTTGGGAGTGTGGACACCCTGCCTTGCCCCCAGGCTCAGGGGCAAGGGCCCAGAGAGAGCACCACCCTGAAGCGCTTTTCTTCCGGGCTTAGGAGCATTGTGCCCGCCTGCTGGTAACAGTGGCCGGGAGCGCTTGCAAACCGGCCTTTGGAGGCAGCCGGGGAGGTCTTCCAGTGGGAGAGGTCCGGTTGTGCTCAGAGGCCCCACAGGCCAGGGGCAGGACCCAGCAGGGCCCCTGCCCCTGGCCAGTCTTACCCAGACCTTCCTGGCCTCCGGGGGTACTGCCCCACCAAGGGGCAGGCTGCGGGGACTGGGTCCAGACATGCTCGGGCGCCTCCCCTGGCTCATCCCCGCTGGTGCCTTTCCCCTGGGCCTAGGCCTCGGTTGAGGCCTCCTTGGAGAGGAGGTTGCTGGCAGGGGCTGTCTCCACACTGCAAGGTGCTGGAGCTCAGAGGGCCTCGTCAGAGGGAAGGGACCAGGAAGGGGCTGGATGCCCAAGACGTCTTTGGCCCAGCAGCCTCAGGGCAGCAGGGAGAGCAAGAGGCCCAACTTGCCCCTAGGTCGGCTCTGCCCCTTCCCACACAGGCGGCCAACCCAGCAGCTGCCTGACAGACTCTGGCTCCCCCAAGCTCTCTGCCGGTGCAGGGGACAGGAACAGACGTGGGCATGTGGTTCTGCCTTGGCCTGGGAGTGTGTTCCCCATGCCTTGCCCCCAGGCTCAGGGGCAAGGGCCCGGAGAGAGCACCACCCCGAAGCGCTTTTCTCCCGGGCTTGGGAGCATTGTGCGTGCCTGGCGGGAACAGCGGGCGGGAGTGCTTGCAAACCGGCCTTTCGAGGCAGACGGGGAGGTCTTCCAGCGGGAGAGTGCCGGTTGTGCTCAGACGCCCCACAGGCCAGGGGCAGGACCCAGCAGTGTCTCTGCCCCTGGCAGCCTTGCCCAGACCTTCCTGGCCTCCGGGGGTACTGCCCCACCAAGGGGCAGGCTGCGGGGACTGGGTCCAGACATGCCCGGGCGCCTCCCCATGCTCATCCCCGCTGGTGCCTTTCCCCTGGGCCTAGGCCTCGGTTGAGGCCTCCTTGGAGAGGAGGTTGCTGGCAGGGGCTGTCTCCACACTGAAAGGTGCTGGAGCTCAGAGGGCCTCGTCAGAGGGAAGGGACCAGCAAGGGGCTGGATGCCCAAGACCTCTTTGGCCCAGCAGCCTCAGGGCAGCAGGGAGAGCAAGAGGCCCAACTTGCCCCTAGGTCGGCTCTGCCCCTTCCCACACAGGCGGCCAGCCCAGCAGCTGCCTGACAGACTCTGGCTCCCCCGAGCTCTCTGCCGGTGCAGGGGGCAGATCAGACGTGTGCATGTGGTTCTGCCTTGTCCTGGGAGTGTGGACACCCTGCCTTGCCCCCAGGCTCAGGGGCAAGGGCCCGGAGAGAGCACCACCCTGAAGCGCTTTTCTCCCGGGCTTGGGAGCATTGTGCACGCCTGCTGGGAACAGTGGGCGGGAGCGCTTGCAAACCGGCCTTGGAGGCAGCCGGGGAGGTCTTCCAGTGGAAGAGGGCCGGATGTGCTCAGAGGCCCCACAGGCCAGGGGCAGGACGCAGCAGGGCCCCTGCCCCTGGCCAGCCTTGCCCAGACCTTCCTGGCCTCCGGGGGTACTGCCCCACCAAGGGGCAGGCTGCGGGGCCTGGGTCCAGACATGCCCGGGCGCCTCCCCAGGCTCATCCCCGCTGGTGCCTTTCCCCTGTGCCTAGGCCTCGGTTGAGGCCTCCTTGGAGAGGAGGTTGCTGGCAGGGGCTGTCTCCACACTGCAAGGTGCTGGAGCTCAGAGGGCCTCGTCAGCGGGAAGGGACCAGCAAGGGGCTGGATGCCCAAGACCTCTTTGGCCCAGCAGCCTCAGGGCAGCAGGGAGAGCAAGAGGCCCAACTTGCCCCTAGGTCGGCTCTGCCCCTTCCCACACAGGCAGCCAACCCAGCAGCTGCCTGACAGACTCTGGCTCCCCCGAGCTCTCTGCCGGTGCAGGGGTCAGGAACAGACGTGTGCATGTGGTTCTGCCTTGGTCTGGGAGTGTGGACCCACTGCCTGGACCCCAGGCTCAGGGGCAAGGGCCCGGAGAGAGCAACACCCCGAAGCGCTTTTCTCCTGGCCTTGGGAGCGTTGTGCGTGCCTGGCGGGAACAGCAGGCGGGAGTGTTGGCAAACCCGCCTTTGGAGGCAGCCGGGGAGGTCTTCCAGTGGGAGAGGGCCGGTTGTGCTCAGAGGCCCCACAGGCCAGGGGCAGGACCCAGCAGGGACCCTGCCCCTGGCCAGCCTTGCCCAGACCTTCCTGGCCTCCGGGGGTACTGCCCCACCAAGGGGCAGGCTGCAGGGACTGGGTCCTGATATGCCCGTGCGCCTCCACTGGATCATCCCCGCTGGTGCCTTTCCCCTGTGCCTAGGCCTCGGTTGAGGCCTCCTTGGAGAGGAGGTTGCTGGCAGGGGCTGTCTCCACACTGCAAGGTGCTGGAGCTCAGAGGGCCTCGTCAGAGGGAAGGGACCAGCAAGGGGCTGGATGCCTAAGACCTCTTTGGCCCAGCAGCCTCAGGGCAGCAGGGAGAGCAAGAGGCCCAACTTGCCCCTAGGTCGGCTCTGCCCCTTCCCACACAGGCGGCCAGCCCAGCAGCTGCCTGACAGACTCTGGCTCCCCCCAGCTCTCTGCTGGTGGAGGGGGCAGGAACAGACGTGTGCATGTTGTTGTGCCTTGGCCTGGGACTGTGGATCCCCTGCCTGGCCCCCAGGCTCAGGGGCAAGGGCCCGGAGAGACCACCACCCCGAAGCGCTTTTCTCCCGGGCTTGGGAGCATTGTGCGCGCCTGGCGGGAACAGTGGGCGGGAGTGCTTGCAAACAGGACTTTGGAGGCAGCCGGGGAGGTCTTCCAGTGGGAGAGGGCCGGTTGTGCTCAGAGGCCCCACAGGCCAGGGGCAGGACCCAGCAGGGCCCCTGCCCCTGGCCAGCCTTGCCCAGACCTTCCTGGCCTCCGGGGGTACTGCCCCACCAAGGGGCAGGCTGCGGGGACAGGGTCCAGACATGCCCGGGCGCCTCCCCTGGCTCAACCCCGCTGGTGCCTTTCCCCTGGGCCTAGGCCTCGGTTGAGGCCTCCTTGGAGAGGAGATTGCTGGCAGGGGCTGTCTCCACACTGCAAAGTGCTGGAACTCAGAGGGCCTCGTCAGAGGGAAGGGACCAGTAAGGGGCTGGATGCCCAAGACGTCTTTGGCCCTGCAGCCTCAGGGCAGCAGGGAGAGCAAGAGTCCCAACTTGCCCCTAGGTCGGCTCTGCCCCTTCCCACACAGGCGGCCAGCCCAGCACCTGCCTGAGAGACTCTGGCTCCCCCGAGCTCTCTGCCGGTGCAGGGGACAGGACCAGACGTGTGCATGTGTTTCTGCCTTGGTCTGGGAGTGTGTTCCCCCTGCCTTGCCCACAGGCTCAGGGGCAAGGGCCCGGAGAGAGCACCACCCCGAAGCGCTTTTCTCCCGGGCTTGGGAGCATTGTGCGTGCCTGGCGGGAAGAGCGGGCAGGAGTGTTGGCAAACTGGCCTTTGGAGGCAGCCGGGGAGGTCTTCCAGTGGGAGAGGGCCGGTTGTGCTCAGAGGCCCCACAGGCCATGGGGAGGACCCAGCAGGGCCCCTGCCCCTGGCCAGCCTTGCCCAGATCTTCCTGGCCTCCGGGGGTACTGCCCCACCAAGGGGCAGGCTGCGGGGACTGGGTCCAGACATGCCCGGGCGCCTCCCCAGGCTCATCCCCGCTGGTGCCTTTCCCCTGGGCCTAGGCCTCGGTTGAGGCCTCCTTGGAGAGGATGTTGCTGGCAGGGGCTGTCTCCACACTGCAAGGTGCTAGAGCTCAGAGGGCCTCGTCAGAGTGAAGGGACCAGCAAGGGGCTGGATGCCCAAGACCTATTTGGCCCAGCAGCCTCAGGGCAGCAGGGAGAGGAAGAGGCCCAACTTGCCCCTAGGTCGGCTCTGCCCCTTCCCACACAGGCGGCCAGCCCAGCAGCTGCCTGACAGACTCTGGCTCCCCCGAGCTCTCTGCCGGTGCAGGGGTCAGGAACAGACGTGTGCATGTGGTTCTGCCTTGGTCTGGGAGTGTGGACCAACTGCCTGGCCCCCAGGCTCAGGGGCAAGGGCCCGAGGAGAGCACCACCCCGAAGTGCTTTTCTCCCGGGCTTGGGAGCATTGTGCGTGCCTGGCGGGAACAGCGGGCGGGAGTGTTGGCAAACTGGCCTTTGGAGGCAGCCGGGGAGTTCTTCGAGTGGGAGAGGGCCGGTTGTGCTCAGAGGCCCCACAGGCCAGGGGCGGGACCCAGCAGTTTCCCTGCCCCTGGCAGCCTTGCCCAGACCTTCCTGGCCTCCGGGGGTACTGCCCCACCAAGGGGCAGGATACGGGGACTGGGTCCAGACATGCCCGGGCGCCTCCCCAGGCTCATCCCCGCTGGTGCCTTTCCCCTGGGCCTAGGCCTCGGTTGAGGCCTCCTTGGAGAGGAGGTTGCTGGCAGGGGCTGTCTCCACACTGAAAGGTGCTGGAGCTCAGAGGGCCTCGTCAGAGGGAAGGGACCAGCAAGGGGCTGGATGCCCAAGACCTCTTTGGCCCAGCAGCCTCAGGGCAGCAGGGAGAGCAAGAGGCCCAACTTGCCCCTAGGTCGGCTCTGCCCCTTCCCACACAGGCAGCCAACCCAGCAGCTGCCTGACAGACTCTGGCTCCCCCGAGCTCTCTGCCGGTGCAGGGGTCAGGAACAGACGTGTGCATGTGGTTCTGCCTTGGTCTGGGAGTGTGGACCCACTGCCTGGACCCCAGGCTCAGGGGCAAGGGCCCGGAGAGAGCAACACCCCGAAGCGCTTTTTTCCTGGCCTTGGGAGCGTTGTGCGTGCCTGGCGGGAACAGCGGGCGGGAGTGTTGGCAAACCCGCCTTTGGAGGCAGCCGGGGAGGTCTTCCAGTGGGAGAGGGCCGGTTGTGCTCAGAGGCCCCACAGGCCAGGGGCAGGACCCAGCAGGGACCCTGCCCCTGGCCAGCCTTGCCCAGACCTTCCTGGCCTCCGGGGGTACTGCCCCACCAAGGGGCAGGCTGCAGGGACTGGGTCCTGATATGCCCGTGCGCCTCCACTGGCTCATCCCCGCTGGTGCCTTTCCCCTGTGCCTAGGCCTCGGTTGAGGCCTTCTTGGAGAGGAGGTTGCTGGCAGGGGCTGTCTCCACACTGCAAGGTGCTGGAGCTCAGAGGGCCTCGTCAGAGGGAAGGGACCAGCAAGGGGCTGGATGCCCAAGACCTCTTTGGCCCAGCAGCCTCAGGGCAGCAGGGAGAGCAAGAGGCCCAACTTGCCCCTAGGTCGGCTCTGCCCCTTCCCACACAGGCGGCCAGCCCAGCAGCTGCCTGACAGACTCTGGCTCCCCCCAGCTCTCTGCCGGTGGAGGGGGCAGGAACAGACGTGTGCATGTTGTTGTGCCTTGGCCTGGGACTGTGGATCCCCTGCCTGGCCCCCAGGCTCAGGGGCAAGGGCCCGGAGAGACCACCACCCCGAAGCGCTTTTCTCCCGGGCTTGGGAGCATTGTGCGTGCCTGGCGGGAACAGTGGGCGGGAGTGCTTGCAAACAGTACTTTGGAGGCAGCCGGGGAGGTCTTCCAGTGGGAGAGGGCCGGTGGTGCTCAGAGGCCCCACAGGCCAGGGGCAGGACCCAGCAGGGCCCCTGCCCCTGGCCAGCCTTGCCCAGACCTTCCTGGCCTCCGGGGTTACTGCCCCACCAAGGGGCAGGCTGCGGGGACAGGGTCCAGACATGCCCGGGCGCCTCCCCTGGCTCAACCCCGCTGGTGCCTTTCCCCTGGGCCTAGGCCTCGGTTGAGGCCTCCTTGGAGAGGAGATTGCTGGCAGGGGCTGTCTCCACACTGCAAGGTGCTGGAGCTCAGAGGGCCTCGTCAGAGGGAAGGGACCAGTAAGGGGCTGGATGCCCAAGACGTCTTTGGCCCTGCAGCCTCAGGGCAGCAGGGAGAGCAAGAGTCCCAACTTGCCCCTAGGTCGGCTCTGCCCCTTCCCACACAGGCGGCCAGCCCAGCACCTGCCTGAGAGACTCTGGCTCCCCCGAGCTCTCTGCCGGTGCAGGGGACAGGACCAGACGTGTGCATGTGTTTCTGCCTTGGTCTGGGAGTGTGTTCCCCCTGCCTTGCCCACAGGCTCAGGGGCAAGGGCCCGGAGAGAGCACCACCCCGAAGCGCTTTTCTCCCGGGCTTGGGAGCATTGTGCGTGCCTGGCGGGAAGAGCGGGCAGGAGTGTTGGCAAACTGGCCTTTGGAGGCAGCCGGGGAGGTCTTCCAGTGGGAGAGGGCCGGTTGTGCTCAGAGGCCCCACAGGCCATGGGGAGGACCCAGCAGGGCCCCTGCCCCTGGCCAGCCTTGCCCAGATCTTCCTGGCCTCCGGGGGTACTGCCCCACCAAGGGGCAGGCTGCGGGGACTGGGTCCAGACATGCCCGGGCGCCTCCCCAGGCTCATCCCCGCTGGTGCCTTTCCCCTGGGCCTAGGCCTCGGTTGAGGCCTCCTTGGAGAGGATGTTGCTGGCAGGGGCTGTCTCCACACTGCAAGGTGCTAGAGCTCAGAGGGCCTCGTCAGAGTGAAGGGACCAGCAAGGGGCTGGATGCCCAAGACCTATTTGGCCCAGCAGCCTCAGGGCAGCAGGGAGAGGAAGAGGCCCAACTTGCCCCTAGGTCGGCTCTGCCCCTTCCCACACAGGCGGCCAGCCCAGCAGCTGCCTGACAGACTCTGGCTCCCCCGAGCTCTCTGCCGGTGCAGGGGTCAGGAACAGACGTGTGCATGTGGTTCTGCCTTGGTCTGGGAGTGTGGACCAACTGCCTGGCCCCCAGGCTCAGGGGCAAGGGCCCGAGGAGAGCACCACCCCGAAGTGCTTTTCTCCCGGGCTTGGGAGCATTGTGCGTGCCTGGCGGGAACAGCGGGCGGGAGTGTTGGCAAACTGGCCTTTGGAGGCAGCCGGGGAGTTCTTCGAGTGGGAGAGGGCCGGTTGTGCTCAGAGGCCCCACAGGCAAGGGGCAGGACCCAGTAGGGCCCCTGCCCCTGGCCAGCCTTGCCCAGACCTTCCTGGCCTCCGGGGGTACTGCCCCACCAAGGGGCAGGCTGCGCGGACTGGGTCCAGACATGCCTGGGCGCCTCCCCAGGCTCATCCCCGCTGGTGCCTTTCCCCTGGGCATAGGCCTCGGTTGATGCCTCCTTGGAGAGGAGGTTGCTGGCAGGGGCTGTCTCCACACTGCAAGGTGCTGGAGCTCAGAGGGCCTCGTCAGCGGGAAGGGACCAGCAAGGGGCTGGATGCCCAAGACCTCTTTGGCCCAGCAGCCTCAGGGCAGCAGGGAGAGCAAGAGGCCCAACTTGCCCCTAGGTCGGCTCTGCCCCTTCCCACACAGGCAGCCAACCCAGCAGCTGCCTGACAGACTCTGGCTCCCCCGAGACCTCTGCCGGTGCAGGGGTCAGGAACAGACGTGTGCATGTGGTTCTGCCTTGGCTTGGGAGTGTGGACACCCTGCCTTGCCCCCAGGCTCAGGGGCAAGGGCCCAGAGAGAGCACCACCCTGAAGCGCTTTTCTTCCGGGCTTAGGAGCATTGTGCCCGCCTGCTGGTAACAGTGGCCGGGAGCGCTTGCAAACCGGCCTTTGGAGGCAGCCGGGGAGGTCTTCCAGTGGGAGAGGTCCGGTTGTGCTCAGAGGCCCCACAGGCCAGGGGCAGGACCCAGCAGGGCCCCTGCCCCTGGCCAGTCTTACCCAGACCTTCCTGGCCTCCGGGGGTACTGCCCCACCAAGGGGCAGGCTGCGGGGACTGGGTCCAGACATGCTCGGGCGCCTCCCCTGGCTCATCCCCGCTGGTGCCTTTCCCCTGGGCCTAGGCCTCGGTTGAGGCCTCCTTGGAGAGGAGGTTGCTGGCAGGGGCTGTCTCCACACTGCAAGGTGCTGGAGCTCAGAGGGCCTCGTCAGAGGGAAGGGACCAGTAAGGGGCTGGATGCCCAAGACGTCTTTGGCCCAGCAGCCTCAGGGCAGCAGGGAGAGCAAGAGGCCCAACTTGCTCCTAGGTCGGCTCTGCCCCTTCCCACACAGGCGGCCAACCCAGCAGCTGCCTGACAGACTCTGGCTCCCCCAAGCTCTCTGCCGGTGCAGGGGACAGGAACAGACGTGGGCATGTGGTTCTGCCTTGGCCTGGGAGTGTGTTCCCCATGCCTTGCCCCCAGGCTCAGGGGCAAGGGCCCGGAGAGAGCACCACCCCGAAGCGCTTTTCTCCCGGCTTGGGAGCATTGTGCGTGCCTGGCGGGAACAGCGGGCGGGAGTGCTTGCAAACCGGCCTTTCGAGGCAGACGGGGAGGTCTTCCAGCGGGAGAGTGCCGGTTGTGCTCAGACGCCCCACAGGCCAGGGGCAGGACCCAGCAGTGTCTCTGCCCCTGGCAGCCTTGCCCAGACCTTCCTGGCCTCCGGGGGTACTGCCCCACCAAGGGGCAGGCTGCGGGGACTGGGTCCAGACATGCCCGGGCGCCTCCCCATGCTCATCCCCGCTGGTGCCTTTCCCCTGGGCCTAGGCCTCGGTTGAGGCCTCCTTGGAGAGGAGGTTGCTGGCAGGGGCTGTCTCCACACTGAAAGGTGCTGGAGCTCAGAGGGCCTCGTCAGAGGGAAGGGACCAGCAAGGGGCTGGATGCCCAAGACCTCTTTGGCCCAGCAGCCTCAGGGCAGCAGGGAGAGCAAGAGGCCCAACTTGCCCCTAGGTCGGCTCTGCCCCTTCCCACACAGGCGGCCAGCCCAGCAGCTGCCTGACAGACTCTGGCTCCCCCGAGCTCTCTGCCGGTGCAGGGGGCAGATCAGACGTGTGCATGTGGTTCTGCCTTGTCCTGGGAGTGTGGACACCCTGCCTTGCCCCCAGGCTCAGGGGCAAGGGCCCGGAGAGAGCACCACCCTGAAGCGCTTTTCTCCCGGGCTTGGGAGCATTGTGCACGCCTGCTGGGAACAGTGGGCGGGAGCGCTTGCAAACCGGCCTTGGAGGCAGCCGGGGAGGTCTTCCAGTGGAAGAGGGCCGGATGTGCTCAGAGGCCCCACAGGCCAGGGGCAGGACGCAGCAGGGCCCCTGCCCCTGGCCAGCCTTGCCCAGACCTTCCTGGCCTCCGGGGGTACTG
>NW_026871088.1:0-32527 GCF_033118175.1 Dama dama
CTTCATGCTCCTCCTATTTTTCAGACCATTTCATGCTCCTCACATTTTTCACCCCTTTTGAAGCTCTTCATACTTTTCACACCTTTTCAGGCTATTCATGTTTTTGAGCACAGCTTCATGCTCCTCGTATTTTTCAGAACTTTTCATGCTCCTCATATTTTGACACCATTTAAACTCTTCACATTTTTCACATCTTTTCAGGCTCTTCATGTTTTTGAACACCGCTTCATGCTCCTCTTATTTTTCCGACCGCTTCATGCTCCTTCTATTTTTCAGACCATTTCATGCTCCTCATATTTTTGACAATTTTGGAAGCTCTTCATATTTTTCACACCTTTTCATGCTCTTCATGTTTTTGAACACCGTTTCATGCCCCTCCTAATTTTCAGACCGTTTCATGCTCCTCATGTTTTTGACAGCTTTTGAAGCTTTTAATATTTTTCACACCTTTTAAGGCTCTTCATGATTTTGAACACCGCTTCATGCTTCTCTTAATTTTCAGGCCTTTTCATGTTCCTCATATTTTTGACACCTTTTGAAGCTCTTCATATTTTTCACACCTTTTCAGGCTCTTCATATTTTTGAACACACCTTCATGCTCCTCCTATTTTTCAGACCGTTTCATGTTCCTCATGTATTTCACACCTTGTGAAGCTCTTCATATTTTTCACATCTTTTCAGTCTCTTCATGTATTTGAACACGATTTCATGCTCCTCCTATTTTTCAGACCGTTTCATGCTCCTCATATTTTTGAAACCTTTTGAAGCTCTTCATATTTTTCACACCTTTTCAGGTTCTTCATGTTTTTCAACACCGTTTCATGCTCCTCCTATTTTTCAGACCGTTTCATGCTCATCTCATTTTTGACACCTTTTGAAGCTCTTCATATTTTTCACACCTATGAAGCTCTTCATATTTTTCACACCTTTTCAGGCTCTTCATGTTTTTGAACAACGTTTCATGCTCTTCCTCTTTTTCAGACCATTTCATGCTACTCTCATTTTTGACACCGTTTGAAGCACTTCATATTTTTGACACCTTTTGAAGCTCTTCATATTTTTCACACCTATGAAGCTCTTCATATTTTTCACACATTTTCAGGCTCTTCATGTTTTTCAACACCGCTTCATGCTCCTCCTATTTTTCAGACCGTTTCATGCTCCTCATATATTTGACACGGTTTGAGGCTCTTCATAATTTTCACACCATTCCAGGCTCTTCATGTTTTTGAACACCGCTTCATGCTCCTCCTATTTTTGAGACCGTTTCATGCTCCTCATATTTTTGACCCCTTTTGAAGCTCTTCATATTTTTCACACCTTTTCAGGCTCTTCAAGTTTTTGAATACCGCTTCATGCTCCTCCTATTTTTCAGAACGTTTCATGCTCCTCATATTTGACACGATTTGAAGCTCTTCATATATTTCACACCTTTTCAGGCTCTTCATGTTTTGATCACCACTTCATGCTCCTCCTATTTTTCAGACCGTTTCATGCTCCTCATATTTTTGACAGCATTTGAATCTCTTCATATTTTTGACAACTTTTCATGCTCTTCATGTTTTTCAACTCCGCTTCATGCTTCTCCTATTTTTCAGACGGTTTTTTGCTCCTCATATTTTTGACACCTTTTGAAGCTCTTCATATATTTCAAAACTTTTCATGCTCTTCATGTTTTTCAACACCGCTTCATGCTTCTCCTATTTTTCAGACGGTTTTTTGCTCCTCATATTTTTGACACCTTTTGAAGCTCTTCATATATTTCAAGCCTTTTCAGGCTCTTCAGGTTTTTAACCACTGCTTCATGCTCCTCCTATTTTTCAGACATTTTCATGCTCCTCCTATTTTTCAGGCGGTTTCATGCTCCTCATAGTTTTGACACCTTTTGAAACTCTTCATATTTTTCACACCTTTTCATGCTCTTCATGATTTTGAAAACGGCTTCATGCTCCTCCTATTTTTCAGACCGTTTCATGCTCCTCATAGTTTTGACACCATTTGAAGCTCTTCATATTTTTCACATCTTTTCAGGATCTTCATGTATTTCAACACCGATTCTTGCTCCTCCTATTTTTCAGACCGTTTCATGCTCCTCCTATTTTTCAGACCGTTTAATACTCCTCATATTTTGACACCTTTTGAAACTCTTCATATTTTTCACACCTTTTAATGCTCTTCATGTTTTTCAACAGCTCTTCATTCCCCTCTATTTTTTAGACCGTTTCATGCTCCTCATTTATTTGACACCTTTTGAAGCTCTTCATATTTTTCACACCTTTTCATGCTCTGCATTTTTTTCAACACCGATTCATGCTCCTCCTATTTTTCAGACAATTTCATGCTCCACATATTTTTGACACCTTTTGAAAATCTTCAGTTTTTTCACACCTTTTCAGGCTCTTCATGTTTTGGAACACCGTTTCATGATCATCCTATTTTTCAGACCGTTTCATGCTCCTCATATTTTGACACCTTTTGAAGCTATTCATATTTTTCACACCTTTCAGGCTCTTCATGTTTTTCAACACCGCTTCATGATCCTCCTATTTTTCAGACCGTTTCATGCTCCTCGTATTTTTGACACCTTTTGAAGCTCATCATATTTTTCACACGTATTCAGGCTCTTCATGTTTTCAACACCACTTCATGCTTCTTCTATTTTTCAGTCCGTTTCATGCTCAGCTCATTTTTGACAGCTTTTGAAGCTCTTCATATTTTTCACACCTTTTGAAGCTCTTCATATTTTTCACACATTTCAAGCTCTTCATGTTTTTCAACACCGCTTCATGATGCTCATATTTTTCTGACCGTTTCATGCTCCTCATATTTTTGACACCTTTTGAAGCTCTTCATATATTTCACACCTTTTCAGACTCTTCATGTTTTTGAACACCGCTTCATGCTCCTCCTATTTTTCAGACCATTTCATGCTCCTCATATTTTTCACACCTTTTGAAGCTCTACGTATTTTTCACACCTTTTCAGGCTCTTCATGTTTTTCAACACCACTTCATGCTCTTCCTATTTTTCAGACAATTTCATGCTCCTCATATTTTTGACACCTTTTGAAAATCTTCAGTTTTTTCACACCTTTTCATGCTCTTCATGTTTTCAACACCGATTCATGCTCCTCCTATTTTTCAGACCGTTTCATGCTCCTCCTATTTTTCAGAACTTCATGCTCCTCATATTTTGACACCTTTTGAAGCTCTTCATATTTTTCACTCCTTTTCAGGCTCTTCATGTTTTTGAACACGGCTTCATGCTTCTCCTATATTTCAGACCATTTCATGCTCCTCATATTTCTGACACCTTTTGTAACTCTTCATATTTTTCACACCTTTTCAGGGTATTCATGTTTTTCAACACCGCTTCATGCTCCTCCTATTTTTCAGACCATTTCATGCTCCTTCTATTTTTGACACTTTTTGAAGCTGTTCATATATTTCACACTTTTTCAGGCTCTTCAGGTTTTTCAACACCGCTTTATGTTCCTCCTATTTTTCAGACCGTTTCATGCTCCTCCTATTTTTGACACCTTTTGAAGCTCTTCATATATATCACGCCTTTTCAGGCTCTTCAGGTTTTTCAACACCGCTTCATGCTCCTCCTATTTTTCAGACCGTTTCATGCTCCTCCTATTTTTCAGGCCGTTTCATGCTCCTCCTATTTTTCAGGCCGTTTCATGCTCTTCATAGTTTTGACACCTTTTGAAACTCTTCATATTTTTCACAACTTTTCATGCTCTTCACGTTTTTCAACACCACTTCATGCTCCTCCTATTTTCAGGCCGTTTCATACTCCTCCTATTTTTCAGGCCGTTTCATGCTCCTCATATTTTTGACACCTTTTGAAGCTATTCCTAATTTTGATGCCATTTCAGGCTCTTCATGTTTTTCAACACCACTTCATGCTCCTCCTATTTTTCAGACCGTTTCATGCTCCTCATGTATTTCACACCTCTTGAAGCTCTTCGTATTTTTCACACCTTTTCAGGCTCTTCATGTTTTTGAACAACGTTTCATGCTCTTCCTATTTTTCAGACCATTTCATGCTACTCTCATTTTTGACACCGTTTGAAGCACTTCATATTTTTGACACCTTTTGAAGCTCTTCTTATTTTTCACACCTTTTCAGCCTATTCATGTTGTTCAACACCCTTCATGCTCCTCCTATTTTTCAGACCGTTTCATGCTCCTCATATTTTTGACACCTTTGAAGCTCTTCATATATTTCACTCCTTTTCAGGCTCTTCATGTTTTGGAACACCACTTCATGCTCGTCCTATTTTTCAGACCGTTACATGCTCATGTCATTTTTGACACCTTTTGAAGTTTTTCATATTTTTCACACCTTTCGAAGCTCTTCATATTTTTCACACGTTTTCAGGCTCTTCATGTTTTTCAACACCGCTTCTTGCTCCTCCTATTTTTGAGACCATTTCATGCTTCTCACATTTTTGACACGATTTGAAGCTCTTCATATTTTTCACACCTTTTCAACCTTTAATGTTTTGGAACATCAATTCATGCTCCACCGATTTTTCAGACCGATTCATGCTCTTCATATTTTTGACACGTTTTGAAGGTCTTCATATTTTTCACACCTTTTCAGCATCTTCATGTTTTTCAACACCGATTCATGCTCCTCCTATTTTTCAGACCGTTTCATGCTCCTCCTATTTTTCAGACCGTTTAATGTTCCTCATATTTTAACACCTTTTGAAACTCTTCATATTTTTCACACCTTTTCAGGCTCTTCATGTTTTTGAACACGGCTTCATGCTCCTCCTATTTTTCTGTCCGTTTCATGCTCCTGATATTTGACACGATATGAAGCTCTTCATATATTTCACACCTTTTCAGGCACTTCATGATTTTCAACACCGCTTCATGCTCCTCCTATTTTTCAGAACGTTTCATGCTCCTCATATTTGACACCATTTGAAGCTCTTCATATATTTCACACCTTTTCAGGCTCTTCATGTTTTGATCACCACTTCATGCTCCTCCTATTTTTCAGACCGTTTCATGCTCCTCATATTTTTGACACCATTTGAATCTCTTCATATTTTTGACAACTTTTCATGCTCTTCATGTTTTTCAACACCGCTTCATGCTTCTCCTATTTTTCAGCCGGTTTTTTGCTCCTCATATTTTTGACACCTTTTGAAGCTCTTCATATATTTCAAGCCTTTTCAGGCTCTTCAGGTTTTTCACCACTGCTTCATGCTCCTCCTATTTTTCAGACATTTTCATGCTCCTCCTATTTTTCAGGCGGTTTCATGCTCCTCATAGTTTTGACACCTTTTGAAACTCTTTATATTTTTCACACCTTTTCATGCTCTTCATGATTTTGAAAACGGCTTCATGCTCCTCCTATTTTTCAGACCGTTTCATGCTCCTCATAGTTTTGACACCATTTGAAGCTCTTCGTATTTTTCACATCTTTTCAGGATCTTCATGTATTTCAACACCGATTCTTGCTCCTCCTATTTTTCAGACCGTTTCATGCTCCTCCTATTTTTCAGACCGTTTAATACTCCTCATATTTTGACACCTTTTGAAACTCTTCATATTTTTCACACCTTTTAATGCTCTTCATGTTTTTCAACAGCGCTTCATTCCCCTCTATTTTTTAGACCGTTTCATGCTCCTCATTTATTTGACACCTTTTGAAGCTCTTCATATTTTTCACACCTTTTCATGCTCTGCATTTTTTTCAACACCGATTCATGCTCCTCCTATTTTTCAGACAATTTCATGCTCCTCATATTTTTGACACCTTTTGAAAATCTTCAGTTTTTTCACACCTTTTCATGCTCTTCATGTTTTCAACACCGATTCATGCTCCTCCTATTTTTCAGACCGTTTCATGCTCCTCCTATTTTTCAGAACTTCATGCTCCTCATATTTTGACACCTTTTGAAGCTCTTCATATTTTTCTCACCTTTTCAGGCTCTTCATGTTTTTCAACACCGCTTCATGGTCCTCCTATTTTTCAGACCGTTTCATGCTCCTCATGTATTTCACACTTTTTGAAGCTCTTCATATTTTTCACAACTTTTCAGGCTCTTCATGTTTTTGAACACCGTTTCATGCTCCTCCAATTTTTCAGACCGTTTCATGCTCCTACTATTTTTCAGACCGTTTCATGCTCATCTCATTTTTTACACCTTTTGAAGCTCTTCATATTTTTCACACCTTTTGAAACTCTTCATATTTTTCACACGTTTTCAGGCTCTTCATGTTTTTCAACACCGCTTCATGTTCCTCCTATTTTTCAGACCGTTTCATGCTCCTCATATATTTGACACGTTTTGAGGCTCTTCATATTTTTCACACCTTTCCAGGCTCTTCAAGTTTTTGAACACCGCTTCATGCTCCTCCTATTTTTCAGACCATTTCATGCTCCTCACATTTTTCACCCCTTTTGAAGCTCTTCATACTTTTCACACCTTTTCAGGCTATTCATGTTTTTGAGCACAGCTTCATGCTCCTCGTATTTTTCAGAACTTTTCATGCTCCTCATATTTTGACACCATTTAAGCTCTTCACATTTTTCACATCTTTTCAGGCTCTTCATGTTTTTGAACACCGCTTCATGCTCCTCTTATTTTTCCGACCGCTTCATGCTCCTTCTATTTTTCAGACCATTTCATGCTCCTCATAATTTTGACAATTTTGGAAGCTCTTCATATTTTTCACACCTTTTCATGCTCTTCATGTTTTTGAACACCGTTTCATGCCCCTCCTAATTTTCAGACCGTTTCATGCTCCTCATGTTTTTGACAGCTTTTGAAGCTTTTAATATTTTTCACACCTTTTAAGGCTCTTCATGATTTTGAACACCGCTTCATGCTTCTCTTAATTTTCAGGCCTTTTCATGTTCCTCATATTTTTGACACCTTTTGAAGCTCTTCATATTTTTCACACCTTTTCAGGCTCTTCATATTTTTGAACACACCTTCATGCTCCTCCTATTTTTCAGACCGTTTCATGTTCCTCATGTATTTCACACCTTGTGAAGCTCTTCATATTTTTCACATCTTTTCAGTCTCTTCATGTATTTGAACACGATTTCATGCTCCTCCTATTTTTCAGACCGTTTCATGCTCCTCATATTTTTGAAACCTTTTGAAGCTCTTCATATTTTTCACACCTTTTCAGGTTCTTCATGTTTTACAACACCGTTTCATGCTCCTCCTATTTTTCAGACCGTTTCATGCTCCTCATAGTTTTGACACTATTTGAAGCTCTTCATATTTTTCACATCTTTTCAGGATCTTCATGTATTTCAACACCGATTCTTGCTCCTCCTATTTTTTCAGACCGTTTCATGCTCCTCCTATTTTTCAGACCGTTTAATACTCCTCATATTTTAACACCTTTTGAAACTCTTCATATTTTTCACACCTTTTCAGGCTCTTCATGTTTTTGAACACGGCTTCATGCTCCTCCTATTTTTCTGTCCGTTTCATGCTCCTGATATTTGACACGATATGAAGCTCTTCATATATTTCACACCTTTTCAGGCACTTCATGATTTTCAACACCGCTTCATGCTCCTCCTATTTTTCAGAACGTTTCATGCTCCTCATATTTGACACCATTTGAAGCTCTTCATATATTTCACACCTTTTCAGGCTCTTCATGTTTTGATCACCACTTCATGCTCCTCCTATTTTTCAGACCGTTTCATGCTCCTCATATTTTTGACACCATTTGAATCTCTTCATATTTTTGACAACTTTTCATGCTCTTCATGTTTTTCAACACCGCTTCATGCTTCTCCTATTTTTCAGACTGTTTTTTGCTCCTCATATTTTTGACACCTTTTGAAGCTCTTCATATATTTCAAGCCTTTTCAGGCTCTTCAGGTTTTTCACCACTGCTTCATGCTCCTCCTATTTTTCAGACATTTTCATGCTCCTCCTATTTTTCAGGCGGTTTCATGCTCCTCATAGTTTTGACACCTTTTGAAACTCTTTATATTTTTCACACCTTTTCATGCTCTTCATGATTTTGAAAACGGCTTCATGCTCCTCCTATTTTTCAGACCGTTTCATGCTCCTCATAGTTTTGACACCATTTGAAGCTCTTCATATTTTTCACATCTTTTCAGGATCTTCATGTATTTCAACACCGATTCTTGCTCCTCCTATTTTTCAGACCGTTTCATGCTCCTCCTATTTTTCAGACCGTTTAATACTCCTCATATTTTGACACCTTTTGAAACTCTTCATATTTTTCACACCTTTTAATGCTCTTCATGTTTTTCAACAGCGCTTCATTCCCCTCTATTTTTTAGACCGTTTCATGCTCCACATTTATTTGACACCTTTTGAAGCTCTTCATATTTTTCACACCTTTTCATGCTCTGCATTTTTTTCAACACCGATTCATGCTCCTCCTATTTTTCAGACAATTTCATGCTCCTCATATTTTTGACACCTTTTGAAAATCTTCAGTTTTTTCACACCTTTTCATGCTCTTCATGTTTTCAACACCGATTCATGCTCCTCCTATTTTTCAGACCGTTTCATGCTCCTCCTATTTTTCAGAACTTCATGCTCCTCATATTTTGACACCTTTTGAAGCTCTTCATATTTTTCACACCTTTTCAGGCTCTTCATGTTTTTCAACACCGCTTCATGGTCCTCCTATTTTTCAGACCGTTTCATGCTCCTCATGTATTTCACACTTTTTGAAGCTCTTCATATTTTTCACAACTTTTCAGGCTCTTCATGTTTTTGAACACCGTTTCATGCTCCTCCAATTTTTCAGACCGTTTCATGCTCCTCCTATTTTTCAGACCGTTTCATGCTCATCTCATTTTTTACACCTTTTGAAGCTCTTCATATTTTTCACACCTTTTGAAACTCTTCATATTTTTCACACGTTTTCAGGCTCTTCGTGTTTTTCAACACCGCTTCATGTTCCTCCTATTTTTCAGACCGTTTCATGCTCCTCATATATTTGACACGTTTTGAGGCTCTTCATATTTTTCACACCTTTCCAGGCTCTTCAAGTTTTTGAACACCGCTTCATGCTCCTCCTATTTTTCAGACCATTTCATGCTCCTCACATTTTTCACCCCTTTTGAAGCTCTTCATACTTTTAACACCTTTTCAGGCTATTCATGTTTTTGAGCACAGCTTCATGCTCCTCGTATTTTTCAGAACTTTTCATGCTCCTCATATTTTGACACCATTTAAACTCTTCACATTTTTCACATCTTTTCAGGCTCTTCATGTTTTTGAACACCGCTTCATGCTCCTCTTATTTTTCCGACCGCTTCATGCTCCTTCTATTTTTCAGACCATTTCATGCTCCTCATAATTTTGACAATTTTGGAAGCTCTTCATATTTTTCACACCTTTTCATGCTTTTCATGTTTTTGAACACCGTTTCATGCCCCTCCTAATTTTCAGACCGTTTCATGCTCCTCATGTTTTTGACAGCTTTTGAAGCTTTTAATATTTTTCACACCTTTTAAGGCTCTTCATGATTTTGAACACCGCTTCATGCTTCTCTTAATTTTCAGGCCTTTTCATGTTCCTCATATTTTTGACACCTTTTGAAGCTCTTCATATTTTTCACACCTTTTCAGGCTCTTCATATTTTTGAACACACCTTCATGCTCCTCCTATTTTTCAGACCGTTTCATGTTCCTCATGTATTTCACACCTTGTGAAGCTCTTCATATTTTTCACATCTTTTCAGTCTCTTCATGTATTTGAACACGATTTCATGCTCCTCCTATTTTTCAGACCATTTCATGCTCCTCATATTTTTGAAACCTTTTGAAGCTCTTCATATTTTTCACACCTTTTCAGGTTCTTCATGTTTTTCAACACCGTTTCATGCTCCTCCTATTTTTCAGACCGTTTCATGCTCCTCATAGTTTTGACACCATTTGAAGCTCTTCATATTTTTCACATCTTTTCAGGATCTTCATGTATTTCAACACCGATTCTTGCTCCTCCTATTTTTCAGACCGTTTCATGCTCCTCCTATTTTTCAGACCGTTTAATACTCCTCATATTTTAACACCTTTTGAAACTCTTCATATTTTTCACACCTTTTCAGGCTCTTCATGTTTTTGAACACGGCTTCATGCTCCTCCTATTTTTCTGTCCGTTTCATGCTCCTGATATTTGACACGATATGAAGCTCTTCATATATTTCACACCTTTTCAGGCACTTCATGATTTTCAACACCGCTTCATGCTCCTCCTATTTTTCAGAACGTTTCATGCTCCTCATATTTGACACCATTTGAAGCTCTTCATATATTTCACACCTTTTCAGGCTCTTCATGTTTTGATCACCACTTCATGCTCCTCCTATTTTTCAGACCGTTTCATGCTCCTCATATTTTTGACACCATTTGAATCTCTTCATATTTTTGACAACTTTTCATGCTCTTCATGTTTTTCAACACCGCTTCATGCTTCTCCTATTTTTCAGACTGTTTTTTGCTCCTCATATTTTTGACACCTTTTGAAGCTCTTCATATATTTCAAGCCTTTTCAGGCTCTTCAGGTTTTTCACCACTGCTTCATGCTCCTCCTATTTTTCAGACATTTTCATGCTCCTCCTATTTTTCAGGCGGTTTCATGCTCCTCATAGTTTTGACACCTTTTGAAACTCTTTATATTTTTCACACCTTTTCATGCTCTTCATGATTTTGAAAACGGCTTCATGCTCCTCCTATTTTTCAGACCGTTTCATGCTCCTCATAGTTTTGACACCATTTGAAGCTCTTCATATTTTTCACATCTTTTCAGGATCTTCATGTATTTCAACACCGATTCTTGCTCCTCCTATTTTTCAGACCGTTTCATGCTCCTCCTATTTTTCAGACCGTTTAATACTCCTCATATTTTGACACCTTTTGAAACTCTTCATATTTTTCACACCTTTTAATGCTCTTCATGTTTTTCAACAGCGCTTCATTCCCCTCTATTTTTTAGACCGTTTCATGCTCCTCATTTATTTGACACCTTTTGAAGCTCTTCATATTTTTCACACCTTTTCGTGCTCTGCATTTTTTTCAACACCGATTCATGCTCCTCCTATTTTTCAGACAATTTCATGCTCCTCATATTTTTGACACCTTTTGAAAATCTTCAGTTTTTTCACACCTTTTCATGCTCTTCATGTTTTCAACACCGATTCATGCTCCTCCTATTTTTCAGACCGTTTCATGCTCCTCCTATTTTTCAGAACTTCATGCTCCTCATATTTTGACACCTTTTGAAGCTCTTCATATTTTTCACACCTTTTCAGGCTCTTCATGTTTTTCAACACCGCTTCATGGTCCTCCTATTTTTCAGACCGTTTCATGCTCCTCATGTATTTCACACTTTTTGAAGCTCTTCATATTTTTCACAACTTTTCAGGCTCTTCATGTTTTTGAACACCGTTTCATGCTCCTCCAATTTTTCAGACCGTTTCATGCTCCTCCTATTTTTCAGACCGTTTCATGCTCATCTCATTTTTTACACCTTTTGAAGCTCTTCATATTTTTCACACCTTTCCAGGCTCTTCAAGTTTTTGAACACCGCTTCATGCTCCTCCTATTTTTCAGACCATTTCATGCTCCTCACATTTTTCACCCCTTTTGAAGCTCTTCATACTTTTAACACCTTTTCAGGCTATTCATGTTTTTGAGCACAGCTTCATGCTCCTCGTATTTTTCAGAACTTTTCATGCTCCTCATATTTTGACACCATTTAAACTCTTCACATTTTTCACATCTTTTCAGGCTCTTCATGTTTTTGAACACCGCTTCATGCTCCTCTTATTTTTCCGACCGCTTCATGCTCCTTCTATTTTTCAGACCATTTCATGCTCCTCATAATTTTGACAATTTTGGAAGCTCTTCATATTTTTCACACCTTTTCATGCTTTTCATGTTTTTGAACACCGTTTCATGCCCCTCCTAATTTTCAGACCGTTTCATGCTCCTCATGTTTTTGACAGCTTTTGAAGCTTTTAATATTTTTCACACCTTTTAAGGCTCTTCATGATTTTGAACACCGCTTCATGCTTCTCTTAATTTTCAGGCCTTTTCATGTTCCTCATATTTTTGACACCTTTTGAAGCTCTTCATATTTTTCACACCTTTTCAGGCTCTTCATATTTTTGAACACACCTTCATGCTCCTCCTATTTTTCAGACCGTTTCATGTTCCTCATGTATTTCACACCTTGTGAAGCTCTTCATATTTTTCACATCTTTTCAGTCTCTTCATGTATTTGAACACGATTTCATGCTCCTCCTATTTTTCAGACCATTTCATGCTCCTCATATTTTTGAAACCTTTTGAAGCTCTTCATATTTTTCACACCTTTTCAGGTTCTTCATGTTTTTCAACACCGTTTCATGCTCCTCCTATTTTTCAGACCGTTTCATGCTCCTCATAGTTTTGACACCATTTGAAGCTCTTCATATTTTTCACATCTTTTCAGGATCTTCATGTATTTCAACACCGATTCTTGCTCCTCCTATTTTTCAGACCGTTTCATGCTCCTCCTATTTTTCAGACCGTTTAATACTCCTCATATTTTGACACCTTTTGAAACTCTTCATATTTTTCACACCTATGAAGCTCTTCATATTTTTCACACATTTTCAGGCTCTTCATGTTTTTCAACACCGCTTCATGCTCCTCCTATTTTTCAGACCGTTTCATGCTCCTCATATATTTGACACGGTTTGAGGCTCTTCATAATTTTCACACCATTCCAGGCTCTTCATGTTTTTGAACACCGCTTCATGCTCCTCCTATTTTTGAGACCGTTTCATGCTCCTCATATTTTTGACCCCTTTTGAAGCTCTTCATATTTTTCACACCTTTTCAGGCTCTTCAAGTTTTTGAATACCGCTTCATGCTCCTCCTATTTTTCAGAACGTTTCATGCTCCTCATATTTGACACGATTTGAAGCTCTTCATATATTTCACACCTTTTCAGGCTCTTCATGTTTTGATCACCACTTCATGCTCCTCCTATTTTTCAGACCGTTTCATGCTCCTCATATTTTTGACAGCATTTGAATCTCTTCATATTTTTGACAACTTTTCATGCTCTTCATGTTTTTCAACTCCGCTTCATGCTTCTCCTATTTTTCAGACGGTTTTTTGCTCCTCATATTTTTGACACCTTTTGAAGCTCTTCATATATTTCAAAACTTTTCATGCTCTTCATGTTTTTCAACACCGCTTCATGCTTCTCCTATTTTTCAGACGGTTTTTTGCTCCTCATATTTTTGACACCTTTTGAAGCTCTTCATATATTTCAAGCCTTTTCAGGCTCTTCAGGTTTTTAACCACTGCTTCATGCTCCTCCTATTTTTCAGACATTTTCATGCTCCTCCTATTTTTCAGGCGGTTTCATGCTCCTCATAGTTTTGACACCTTTTGAAACTCTTCATATTTTTCACACCTTTTCATGCTCTTCATGATTTTGAAAACGGCTTCATGCTCCTCCTATTTTTCAGACCGTTTCATGCTCCTCATAGTTTTGACACCATTTGAAGCTCTTCATATTTTTCACATCTTTTCAGGATCTTCATGTATTTCAACACCGATTCTTGCTCCTCCTATTTTTCAGACCGTTTCATGCTCCTCCTATTTTTCAGACCGTTTAATACTCCTCATATTTTGACACCTTTTGAAACTCTTCATATTTTTCACACCTTTTAATGCTCTTCATGTTTTTCAACAGCTCTTCATTCCCCTCTATTTTTTAGACCGTTTCATGCTCCTCATTTATTTGACACCTTTTGAAGCTCTTCATATTTTTCACACCTTTTCATGCTCTGCATTTTTTTCAACACCGATTCATGCTCCTCCTATTTTTCAGACAATTTCATGCTCCACATATTTTTGACACCTTTTGAAAATCTTCAGTTTTTTCACACCTTTTCAGGCTCTTCATGTTTTGGAACACCGTTTCATGATCATCCTATTTTTCAGACCGTTTCATGCTCCTCATATTTTGACACCTTTTGAAGCTATTCATATTTTTCACACCTTTCAGGCTCTTCATGTTTTTCAACACCGCTTCATGATCCTCCTATTTTTCAGACCGTTTCATGCTCCTCGTATTTTTGACACCTTTTGAAGCTCATCATATTTTTCACACGTATTCAGGCTCTTCATGTTTTCAACACCACTTCATGCTTCTTCTATTTTTCAGTCCGTTTCATGCTCAGCTCATTTTTGACAGCTTTTGAAGCTCTTCATATTTTTCACACCTTTTGAAGCTCTTCATATTTTTCACACATTTCAAGCTCTTCATGTTTTTCAACACCGCTTCATGATGCTCATATTTTTCTGACCGTTTCATGCTCCTCATATTTTTGACACCTTTTGAAGCTCTTCATATATTTCACACCTTTTCAGACTCTTCATGTTTTTGAACACAGCTTCATGCTCCTCCTATTTTTCAGACCATTTCATGCTCCTCATATTTTTCACACCTTTTGAAGCTCTACGTATTTTTCACACCTTTTCAGGCTCTTCATGTTTTTCAACACCACTTCATGCTCTTCCTATTTTTCAGACAATTTCATGCTCCTCATATTTTTGACACCTTTTGAAAATCTTCAGTTTTTTCACACCTTTTCATGCTCTTCATGTTTTCAACACCGATTCATGCTCCTCCTATTTTTCAGACCGTTTCATGCTCCTCCTATTTTTCAGAACTTCATGCTCCTCATATTTTGACACCTTTTGAAGCTCTTCATATTTTTCACTCCTTTTCAGGCTCTTCATGTTTTTGAACACGGCTTCATGCTTCTCCTATATTTCAGACCATTTCATGCTCCTCATATTTCTGACACCTTTTGTAACTCTTCATATTTTTCACACCTTTTCAGGGTATTCATGTTTTTCAACACCGCTTCATGCTCCTCCTATTTTTCAGACCATTTCATGCTCCTTCTATTTTTGACACTTTTTGAAGCTGTTCATATATTTCACACTTTTTCAGGCTCTTCAGGTTTTTCAACACCGCTTTATGTTCCTCCTATTTTTCAGACCGTTTCATGCTCCTCCTATTTTTGACACCTTTTGAAGCTCTTCATATATATCACGCCTTTTCAGGCTCTTCAGGTTTTTCAACACCGCTTCATGCTCCTCCTATTTTTCAGACCGTTTCATGCTCCTCCTATTTTTCAGGCCGTTTCATGCTCCTCCTATTTTTCAGGCCGTTTCATGCTCTTCATAGTTTTGACACCTTTTGAAACTCTTCATATTTTTCACAACTTTTCATGCTCTTCACGTTTTTCAACACCACTTCATGCTCCTCCTATTTTCAGGCCGTTTCATACTCCTCCTATTTTTCAGGCCGTTTCATGCTCCTCATATTTTTGACACCTTTTGAAGCTATTCCTAATTTTGATGCCATTTCAGGCTCTTCATGTTTTTCAACACCACTTCATGCTCCTCCTATTTTTCAGACCGTTTCATGCTCCTCATGTATTTCACACCTCTTGAAGCTCTTCGTATTTTTCACACCTTTTCAGGCTCTTCATGTTTTTGAACAACGTTTCATGCTCTTCCTATTTTTCAGACCATTTCATGCTACTCTCATTTTTGACACCGTTTGAAGCACTTCATATTTTTGACACCTTTTGAAGCTCTTCTTATTTTTCACACCTTTTCAGCCTATTCATGTTGTTCAACACCCTTCATGCTCCTCCTATTTTTCAGACCGTTTCATGCTCCTCATATTTTTGACACCTTTGAAGCTCTTCATATATTTCACTCCTTTTCAGGCTCTTCATGTTTTGGAACACCACTTCATGCTCGTCCTATTTTTCAGACCGTTACATGCTCATGTCATTTTTGACACCTTTTGAAGTTTTTCATATTTTTCACACCTTTCGAAGCTCTTCATATTTTTCACACGTTTTCAGGCTCTTCATGTTTTTCAACACCGCTTCTTGCTCCTCCTATTTTTGAGACCATTTCATGCTTCTCACATTTTTGACACGATTTGAAGCTCTTCATATTTTTCACACCTTTTCAACCTTTAATGTTTTGGAACATCAATTCATGCTCCACCGATTTTTCAGACCGATTCATGCTCTTCATATTTTTGACACGTTTTGAAGGTCTTCATATTTTTCACACCTTTTCAGCATCTTCATGTTTTTCAACACCGATTCATGCTCCTCCTATTTTTCAGACCGTTTCATGCTCCTCCTATTTTTCAGACCGTTTAATGTTCCTCATATTTTAACACCTTTTGAAACTCTTCATATTTTTCACACCTTTTCAGGCTCTTCATGTTTTTGAACACGGCTTCATGCTCCTCCTATTTTTCTGTCCGTTTCATGCTCCTGATATTTGACACGATATGAAGCTCTTCATATATTTCACACCTTTTCAGGCACTTCATGATTTTCAACACCGCTTCATGCTCCTCCTATTTTTCAGAACGTTTCATGCTCCTCATATTTGACACCATTTGAAGCTCTTCATATATTTCACACCTTTTCAGGCTCTTCATGTTTTGATCACCACTTCATGCTCCTCCTATTTTTCAGACCGTTTCATGCTCCTCATATTTTTGACACCATTTGAATCTCTTCATATTTTTGACAACTTTTCATGCTCTTCATGTTTTTCAACACCGCTTCATGCTTCTCCTATTTTTCAGCCGGTTTTTTGCTCCTCATATTTTTGACACCTTTTGAAGCTCTTCATATATTTCAAGCCTTTTCAGGCTCTTCAGGTTTTTCACCACTGCTTCATGCTCCTCCTATTTTTCAGACATTTTCATGCTCCTCCTATTTTTCAGGCGGTTTCATGCTCCTCATAGTTTTGACACCTTTTGAAACTCTTTATATTTTTCACACCTTTTCATGCTCTTCATGATTTTGAAAACGGCTTCATGCTCCTCCTATTTTTCAGACCGTTTCATGCTCCTCATAGTTTTGACACCATTTGAAGCTCTTCGTATTTTTCACATCTTTTCAGGATCTTCATGTATTTCAACACCGATTCTTGCTCCTCCTATTTTTCAGACCGTTTCATGCTCCTCCTATTTTTCAGACCGTTTAATACTCCTCATATTTTGACACCTTTTGAAACTCTTCATATTTTTCACACCTTTTAATGCTCTTCATGTTTTTCAACAGCGCTTCATTCCCCTCTATTTTTTAGACCGTTTCATGCTCCTCATTTATTTGACACCTTTTGAAGCTCTTCATATTTTTCACACCTTTTCATGCTCTGCATTTTTTTCAACACCGATTCATGCTCCTCCTATTTTTCAGACAATTTCATGCTCCTCATATTTTTGACACCTTTTGAAAATCTTCAGTTTTTTCACACCTTTTCATGCTCTTCATGTTTTCAACACCGATTCATGCTCCTCCTATTTTTCAGACCGTTTCATGCTCCTCCTATTTTTCAGAACTTCATGCTCCTCATATTTTGACACCTTTTGAAGCTCTTCATATTTTTCTCACCTTTTCAGGCTCTTCATGTTTTTCAACACCGCTTCATGGTCCTCCTATTTTTCAGACCGTTTCATGCTCCTCATGTATTTCACACTTTTTGAAGCTCTTCATATTTTTCACAACTTTTCAGGCTCTTCATGTTTTTGAACACCGTTTCATGCTCCTCCAATTTTTCAGACCGTTTCATGCTCCTACTATTTTTCAGACCGTTTCATGCTCATCTCATTTTTTACACCTTTTGAAGCTCTTCATATTTTTCACACCTTTTGAAACTCTTCATATTTTTCACACGTTTTCAGGCTCTTCATGTTTTTCAACACCGCTTCATGTTCCTCCTATTTTTCAGACCGTTTCATGCTCCTCATATATTTGACACGTTTTGAGGCTCTTCATATTTTTCACACCTTTCCAGGCTCTTCAAGTTTTTGAACACCGCTTCATGCTCCTCCTATTTTTCAGACCATTTCATGCTCCTCACATTTTTCACCCCTTTTGAAGCTCTTCATACTTTTCACACCTTTTCAGGCTATTCATGTTTTTGAGCACAGCTTCATGCTCCTCGTATTTTTCAGAACTTTTCATGCTCCTCATATTTTGACACCATTTAAGCTCTTCACATTTTTCACATCTTTTCAGGCTCTTCATGTTTTTGAACACCGCTTCATGCTCCTCTTATTTTTCCGACCGCTTCATGCTCCTTCTATTTTTCAGACCATTTCATGCTCCTCATAATTTTGACAATTTTGGAAGCTCTTCATATTTTTCACACCTTTTCATGCTCTTCATGTTTTTGAACACCGTTTCATGCCCCTCCTAATTTTCAGACCGTTTCATGCTCCTCATGTTTTTGACAGCTTTTGAAGCTTTTAATATTTTTCACACCTTTTAAGGCTCTTCATGATTTTGAACACCGCTTCATGCTTCTCTTAATTTTCAGGCCTTTTCATGTTCCTCATATTTTTGACACCTTTTGAAGCTCTTCATATTTTTCACACCTTTTCAGGCTCTTCATATTTTTGAACACACCTTCATGCTCCTCCTATTTTTCAGACCGTTTCATGTTCCTCATGTATTTCACACCTTGTGAAGCTCTTCATATTTTTCACATCTTTTCAGTCTCTTCATGTATTTGAACACGATTTCATGCTCCTCCTATTTTTCAGACCGTTTCATGCTCCTCATATTTTTGAAACCTTTTGAAGCTCTTCATATTTTTCACACCTTTTCAGGTTCTTCATGTTTTACAACACCGTTTCATGCTCCTCCTATTTTTCAGACCGTTTCATGCTCCTCATAGTTTTGACACTATTTGAAGCTCTTCATATTTTTCACATCTTTTCAGGATCTTCATGTATTTCAACACCGATTCTTGCTCCTCCTATTTTTTCAGACCGTTTCATGCTCCTCCTATTTTTCAGACCGTTTAATACTCCTCATATTTTAACACCTTTTGAAACTCTTCATATTTTTCACACCTTTTCAGGCTCTTCATGTTTTTGAACACGGCTTCATGCTCCTCCTATTTTTCTGTCCGTTTCATGCTCCTGATATTTGACACGATATGAAGCTCTTCATATATTTCACACCTTTTCAGGCACTTCATGATTTTCAACACCGCTTCATGCTCCTCCTATTTTTCAGAACGTTTCATGCTCCTCATATTTGACACCATTTGAAGCTCTTCATATATTTCACACCTTTTCAGGCTCTTCATGTTTTGATCACCACTTCATGCTCCTCCTATTTTTCAGACCGTTTCATGCTCCTCATATTTTTGACACCATTTGAATCTCTTCATATTTTTGACAACTTTTCATGCTCTTCATGTTTTTCAACACCGCTTCATGCTTCTCCTATTTTTCAGACTGTTTTTTGCTCCTCATATTTTTGACACCTTTTGAAGCTCTTCATATATTTCAAGCCTTTTCAGGCTCTTCAGGTTTTTCACCACTGCTTCATGCTCCTCCTATTTTTCAGACATTTTCATGCTCCTCCTATTTTTCAGGCGGTTTCATGCTCCTCATAGTTTTGACACCTTTTGAAACTCTTTATATTTTTCACACCTTTTCATGCTCTTCATGATTTTGAAAACGGCTTCATGCTCCTCCTATTTTTCAGACCGTTTCATGCTCCTCATAGTTTTGACACCATTTGAAGCTCTTCATATTTTTCACATCTTTTCAGGATCTTCATGTATTTCAACACCGATTCTTGCTCCTCCTATTTTTCAGACCGTTTCATGCTCCTCCTATTTTTCAGACCGTTTAATACTCCTCATATTTTGACACCTTTTGAAACTCTTCATATTTTTCACACCTTTTAATGCTCTTCATGTTTTTCAACAGCGCTTCATTCCCCTCTATTTTTTAGACCGTTTCATGCTCCACATTTATTTGACACCTTTTGAAGCTCTTCATATTTTTCACACCTTTTCGTGCTCTGCATTTTTTTCAACACCGATTCATGCTCCTCCTATTTTTCAGACAATTTCATGCTCCTCATATTTTTGACACCTTTTGAAAATCTTCAGTTTTTTCACACCTTTTCATGCTCTTCATGTTTTCAACACCGATTCATGCTCCTCCTATTTTTCAGACCGTTTCATGCTCCTCCTATTTTTCAGAACTTCATGCTCCTCATATTTTGACACCTTTTGAAGCTCTTCATATTTTTCACACCTTTTCAGGCTCTTCATGTTTTTCAACACCGCTTCATGGTCCTCCTATTTTTCAGACCGTTTCATGCTCCTCATGTATTTCACACTTTTTGAAGCTCTTCATATTTTTCACAACTTTTCAGGCTCTTCATGTTTTTGAACACCGTTTCATGCTCCTCCAATTTTTCAGACCGTTTCATGCTCCTCCTATTTTTCAGACCGTTTCATGCTCATCTCATTTTTTACACCTTTTGAAGCTCTTCATATTTTTCACACCTTTTGAAACTCTTCATATTTTTCACACGTTTTCAGGCTCTTCGTGTTTTTCAACACCGCTTCATGTTCCTCCTATTTTTCAGACCGTTTCATGCTCCTCATATATTTGACACGTTTTGAGGCTCTTCATATTTTTCACACCTTTCCAGGCTCTTCAAGTTTTTGAACACCGCTTCATGCTCCTCCTATTTTTCAGACCATTTCATGCTCCTCACATTTTTCACCCCTTTTGAAGCTCTTCATACTTTTAACACCTTTTCAGGCTATTCATGTTTTTGAGCACAGCTTCATGCTCCTCGTATTTTTCAGAACTTTTCATGCTCCTCATATTTTGACACCATTTAAACTCTTCACATTTTTCACATCTTTTCAGGCTCTTCATGTTTTTGAACACCGCTTCATGCTCCTCTTATTTTTCCGACCGCTTCATGCTCCTTCTATTTTTCAGACCATTTCATGCTCCTCATAATTTTGACAATTTTGGAAGCTCTTCATATTTTTCACACCTTTTCATGCTTTTCATGTTTTTGAACACCGTTTCATGCCCCTCCTAATTTTCAGACCGTTTCATGCTCCTCATGTTTTTGACAGCTTTTGAAGCTTTTAATATTTTTCACACCTTTTAAGGCTCTTCATGATTTTGAACACCGCTTCATGCTTCTCTTAATTTTCAGGCCTTTTCATGTTCCTCATATTTTTGACACCTTTTGAAGCTCTTCATATTTTTCACACCTTTTCAGGCTCTTCATATTTTTGAACACACCTTCATGCTCCTCCTATTTTTCAGACCGTTTCATGTTCCTCATGTATTTCACACCTTGTGAAGCTCTTCATATTTTTCACATCTTTTCAGTCTCTTCATGTATTTGAACACGATTTCATGCTCCTCCTATTTTTCAGACCATTTCATGCTCCTCATATTTTTGAAACCTTTTGAAGCTCTTCATATTTTTCACACCTTTTCAGGTTCTTCATGTTTTTCAACACCGTTTCATGCTCCTCCTATTTTTCAGACCGTTTCATGCTCCTCATAGTTTTGACACCATTTGAAGCTCTTCATATTTTTCACATCTTTTCAGGATCTTCATGTATTTCAACACCGATTCTTGCTCCTCCTATTTTTCAGACCGTTTCATGCTCCTCCTATTTTTCAGACCGTTTAATACTCCTCATATTTTAACACCTTTTGAAACTCTTCATATTTTTCACACCTTTTCAGGCTCTTCATGTTTTTGAACACGGCTTCATGCTCCTCCTATTTTTCTGTCCGTTTCATGCTCCTGATATTTGACACGATATGAAGCTCTTCATATATTTCACACCTTTTCAGGCACTTCATGATTTTCAACACCGCTTCATGCTCCTCCTATTTTTCAGAACGTTTCATGCTCCTCATATTTGACACCATTTGAAGCTCTTCATATATTTCACACCTTTTCAGGCTCTTCATGTTTTGATCACCACTTCATGCTCCTCCTATTTTTCAGACCGTTTCATGCTCCTCATATTTTTGACACCATTTGAATCTCTTCATATTTTTGACAACTTTTCATGCTCTTCATGTTTTTCAACACCGCTTCATGCTTCTCCTATTTTTCAGACTGTTTTTTGCTCCTCATATTTTTGACACCTTTTGAAGCTCTTCATATATTTCAAGCCTTTTCAGGCTCTTCAGGTTTTTCACCACTGCTTCATGCTCCTCCTATTTTTCAGACATTTTCATGCTCCTCCTATTTTTCAGGCGGTTTCATGCTCCTCATATTTTTGACACCTTTTGAAACTCTTTATATTTTTCACACCTTTTCATGCTCTTCATGATTTTGAAAACGGCTTCATGCTCCTCCTATTTTTCAGAACGTTTCATGCTCCTCATAGTTTTGACACCATTTGAAGCTCTTCATATTTTTCACATCTTTTCAGGATCTTCATGTATTTCAACACCGATTCTTGCTCCTCCTATTTTTCAGACCGTTTCATGCTCCTCCTATTTTTCAGACCGTTTAATACTCCTCATATTTTGACACCTTTTGAAACTCTTCATATTTTTCACACCTTTTAATGCTCTTCATGTTTTTCAACAGCGCTTCATTCCCCTCTATTTTTTAGACCGTTTCATGCTCCTCATTTATTTGACACCTTTTGAAGCTCTTCATATTTTTCACACCTTTTCGTGCTCTGCATTTTTTTCAACACCGATTCATGCTCCTCCTATTTTTCAGACAATTTCATGCTCCTCATATTTTTGACACCTTTTGAAAATCTTCAGTTTTTTCACACCTTTTCATGCTCTTCATGTTTTCAACACCGATTCATGCTCCTCCTATTTTTCAGACCGTTTCATGCTCCTCCTATTTTTCAGAACTTCATGCTCCTCATATTTTGACACCTTTTGAAGCTCTTCATATTTTTCACACCTTTTCAGGCTCTTCATGTTTTTCAACACCGCTTCATGGTCCTCCTATTTTTCAGACCGTTTCATGCTCCTCATGTATTTCACACTTTTTGAAGCTCTTCATATTTTTCACAACTTTTCAGGCTCTTCATGTTTTTGAACACCGTTTCATGCTCCTCCAATTTTTCAGACCGTTTCATGCTCCTCCTATTTTTCAGACCGTTTCATGCTCATCTCATTTTTTACACCTTTTGAAGCTCTTCATATTTTTCACACCTTTTGAAACTCTTCATATTTTTCACACGTTTTCAGGCTCTTCATGTTTTTCAACACCGCTTCATGTTCCTCCTATTTTTTAGACCATTTCATGCTCCTCATATATTTGACACGTTTTGAGGCTCTTCATATTTTTCACACCTTTCCAGGCTCTTCAAGTTTTTGAACACCGCTTCATGCTCCTCCTATTTTTCAGACCATTTCATGCTCCTCACATTTTTCACCCCTTTTGAAGCTCTTCATACTTTTCACACCTTTTCAGGCTATTCATGTTTTTGAGCACAGCTTCATGCTCCTCGTATTTTTCAGAACTTTTCATGCTCCTCATATTTTGACACCATTTAAACTCTTCACATTTTTCACATCTTTTCAGGCTCTTCATGTTTTTGAACACCGCTTCATGCTCCTCTTATTTTTCCGACCGCTTCATGCTCCTTCTATTTTTCAGACCATTTCATGCTCCTCATATTTTTGACAATTTTGGAAGCTCTTCATATTTTTCACACCTTTTCATGCTCTTCATGTTTTTGAACACCGTTTCATGCCCCTCCTAATTTTCAGACCGTTTCATGCTCCTCATGTTTTTGACAGCTTTTGAAGCTTTTAATATTTTTCACACCTTTTAAGGCTCTTCATGATTTTGAACACCGCTTCATGCTTCTCTTAATTTTCAGGCCTTTTCATGTTCCTCATATTTTTGACACCTTTTGAAGCTCTTCATATTTTTCACACCTTTTCAGGCTCTTCATATTTTTGAACACACCTTCATGCTCCTCCTATTTTTCAGACCGTTTCATGTTCCTCATGTATTTCACACCTTGTGAAGCTCTTCATATTTTTCACATCTTTTCAGTCTCTTCATGTATTTGAACACGATTTCATGCTCCTCCTATTTTTCAGACCGTTTCATGCTCCTCATATTTTTGAAACCTTTTGAAGCTCTTCATATTTTTCACACCTTTTCAGGTTCTTCATGTTTTTCAAAACCGTTTCATGCTCCTCCTATTTTTCAGACCGTTTCATGCTCCTCATAGTTTTGACACCATTTGAAGCTCTTCATATTTTTCACATCTTTTCAGGATCTTCATGTATTTCAACACCGATTCTTGCTCCTCCTATTTTTCAGACCGTTTCATGCTCCTCCTATTTTTCAGACCGTTTAATACTCCTCATATTTTGACACCTTTTGAAACTCTTCATATTTTTCACACCTTTTAATGCTCTTCATGTTTTTCAACAGCGCTTCATTCCCCTCTATTTTTTAGACCGTTTCATGCTCCTCATTTATTTGACACCTTTTGAAGCTCTTCATATTTTTCACACCTTTTCATGCTCTGCATTTTTTTCAACACCGATTCTTGCTCCTCCTATTTTTCAGACAATTTCATGCTCCTCATATTTTTGACACCTTTTGAAAATCTTCAGTTTTTTCACACCTTTTCATGCTCTTCATGTTTTCAACACCGATTCATGCTCCTCCTATTTTTCAGACTGTTTCATGCTCCTCCTATTTTTCAGAACTTCATGCTCCTCATATTTTGACACCTTTTGAAGCTCTTCATATTTTTCACACCTTTTCAGGCTCTTCATGTTTTTCAACACCGCTTCATGGTCCTCCTATTTTTCAGACCGTTTCATGCTCCTCATGTATTTCACACTTTTTGAAGCTCTTCATATTTTTCACAACTTTTCAGGCTCTTCATGTTTTGAACACCGTTTCATGCTCCTCCAATTTTTCAGACCGTTTCATGCTCCTCCTATTTTTCAGACCGTTTCATGCTCATCTCATTTTTTACACCTTTTGAAGCTCTTCATATTTTTCACACCTTTTGAAACTCTTCATATTTTTCACACGTTTTCAGGCTCTTCATGTTTTTCAACACCGCTTCATGTTCCTCCTATTTTTCAGACCGTTTCATGCTCCTCATATATTTGACACGTTTTGAGGCTCTTCATATTTTTCACACCTTTCCAGGCTCTTCAAGTTTTTGAACACCGCTTCATGCTCCTCCTATTTTTCAGACCATTTCATGCTCCTCACATTTTTCACCCCTTTTGAAGCTCTTCATACTTTTCACACCTTTTCAGGCTATTCATGTTTTTGAGCACAGCTTCATGCTCCTCGTATTTTTCAGAACTTTTCATGCTCCTCATATTTTGACACCATTTAAACTCTTCACATTTTTCACATCTTTTCAGGCTCTTCATGTTTTTGAACACCGCTTCATGCTCCTCTTATTTTTCCGACCGCTTCATGCTCCTTCTATTTTTCAGACCATTTCATGCTCCTCATATTTTTGACAATTTTGGAAGCTCTTCATATTTTTCACACCTTTTCATGCTCTTCATGTTTTTGAACACCGTTTCATGCCCCTCCTAATTTTCAGACCGTTTCATGCTCCTCATGTTTTTGACAGCTTTTGAAGCTTTTAATATTTTTCACACCTTTTAAGGCTCTTCATGATTTTGAACACCGCTTCATGCTTCTCTTAATTTTCAGGCCTTTTCATGTTCCTCATATTTTTGACACCTTTTGAAGCTCTTCATATTTTTCACACCTTTTCAGGCTCTTCATATTTTTGAACACACCTTCATGCTCCTCCTATTTTTCAGACCGTTTCATGTTCCTCATGTATTTCACACCTTGTGAAGCTCTTCATATTTTTCACATCTTTTCAGTCTCTTCATGTATTTGAACACGATTTCATGCTCCTCCTATTTTTCAGACCGTTTCATGCTCCTCATATTTTTGAAACCTTTTGAAGCTCTTCATATTTTTCACACCTTTTCAGGTTCTTCATGTTTTTCAACACCGTTTCATGCTCCTCCTATTTTTCAGACCGTTTCATGCTCATCTCATTTTTGACACCTTTTGAAGCTCTTCATATTTTTCACACCTATGAAGCTCTTCATATTTTTCACACCTTTTCAGGCTCTTCATGTTTTTGAACAACGTTTCATGCTCTTCCTCTTTTTCAGACCATTTCATGCTACTCTCATTTTTGACACCGTTTGAAGCACTTCATATTTTTGACACCTTTTGAAGCTCTTCATATTTTTCACACCTATGAAGCTCTTCATATTTTTCACACATTTTCAGGCTCTTCATGTTTTTCAACACCGCTTCATGCTCCTCCTATTTTTCAGACCGTTTCATGCTCCTCATATATTTGACACGGTTTGAGGCTCTTCATAATTTTCACACCATTCCAGGCTCTTCATGTTTTTGAACACCGCTTCATGCTCCTCCTATTTTTGAGACCGTTTCATGCTCCTCATATTTTTGACCCCTTTTGAAGCTCTTCATATTTTTCACACCTTTTCAGGCTCTTCAAGTTTTTGAATACCGCTTCATGCTCCTCCTATTTTTCAGAACGTTTCATGCTCCTCATATTTGACACGATTTGAAGCTCTTCATATATTTCACACCTTTTCAGGCTCTTCATGTTTTGATCACCACTTCATGCTCCTCCTATTTTTCAGACCGTTTCATGCTCCTCATATTTTTGACAGCATTTGAATCTCTTCATATTTTTGACAACTTTTCATGCTCTTCATGTTTTTCAACTCCGCTTCATGCTTCTCCTATTTTTCAGACGGTTTTTTGCTCCTCATATTTTTGACACCTTTTGAAGCTCTTCATATATTTCAAAACTTTTCATGCTCTTCATGTTTTTCAACACCGCTTCATGCTTCTCCTATTTTTCAGACGGTTTTTTGCTCCTCATATTTTTGACACCTTTTGAAGCTCTTCATATATTTCAAGCCTTTTCAGGCTCTTCAGGTTTTTAACCACTGCTTCATGCTCCTCCTATTTTTCAGACATTTTCATGCTCCTCCTATTTTTCAGGCGGTTTCATGCTCCTCATAGTTTTGACACCTTTTGAAACTCTTCATATTTTTCACACCTTTTCATGCTCTTCATGATTTTGAAAACGGCTTCATGCTCCTCCTATTTTTCAGACCGTTTCATGCTCCTCATAGTTTTGACACCATTTGAAGCTCTTCATATTTTTCACATCTTTTCAGGATCTTCATGTATTTCAACACCGATTCTTGCTCCTCCTATTTTTCAGACCGTTTCATGCTCCTCCTATTTTTCAGACCGTTTAATACTCCTCATATTTTGACACCTTTTGAAACTCTTCATATTTTTCACACCTTTTAATGCTCTTCATGTTTTTCAACAGCTCTTCATTCCCCTCTATTTTTTAGACCGTTTCATGCTCCTCATTTATTTGACACCTTTTGAAGCTCTTCATATTTTTCACACCTTTTCATGCTCTGCATTTTTTTCAACACCGATTCATGCTCCTCCTATTTTTCAGACAATTTCATGCTCCACATATTTTTGACACCTTTTGAAAATCTTCAGTTTTTTCACACCTTTTCAGGCTCTTCATGTTTTGGAACACCGTTTCATGATCATCCTATTTTTCAGACCGTTTCATGCTCCTCATATTTTGACACCTTTTGAAGCTATTCATATTTTTCACACCTTTCAGGCTCTTCATGTTTTTCAACACCGCTTCATGATCCTCCTATTTTTCAGACCGTTTCATGCTCCTCGTATTTTTGACACCTTTTGAAGCTCATCATATTTTTCACACGTATTCAGGCTCTTCATGTTTTCAACACCACTTCATGCTTCTTCTATTTTTCAGTCCGTTTCATGCTCAGCTCATTTTTGACAGCTTTTGAAGCTCTTCATATTTTTCACACCTTTTGAAGCTCTTCATATTTTTCACACATTTCAAGCTCTTCATGTTTTTCAACACCGCTTCATGATGCTCATATTTTTCTGACCGTTTCATGCTCCTCATATTTTTGACACCTTTTGAAGCTCTTCATATATTTCACACCTTTTCAGACTCTTCATGTTTTTGAACACAGCTTCATGCTCCTCCTATTTTTCAGACCATTTCATGCTCCTCATATTTTTCACACCTTTTGAAGCTCTACGTATTTTTCACACCTTTTCAGGCTCTTCATGTTTTTCAACACCACTTCATGCTCTTCCTATTTTTCAGACAATTTCATGCTCCTCATATTTTTGACACCTTTTGAAAATCTTCAGTTTTTTCACACCTTTTCATGCTCTTCATGTTTTCAACACCGATTCATGCTCCTCCTATTTTTCAGACCGTTTCATGCTCCTCCTATTTTTCAGAACTTCATGCTCCTCATATTTTGACACCTTTTGAAGCTCTTCATATTTTTCACTCCTTTTCAGGCTCTTCATGTTTTTGAACACGGCTTCATGCTTCTCCTATATTTCAGACCATTTCATGCTCCTCATATTTCTGACACCTTTTGTAACTCTTCATATTTTTCACACCTTTTCAGGGTATTCATGTTTTTCAACACCGCTTCATGCTCCTCCTATTTTTCAGACCATTTCATGCTCCTTCTATTTTTGACACTTTTTGAAGCTGTTCATATATTTCACACTTTTTCAGGCTCTTCAGGTTTTTCAACACCGCTTTATGTTCCTCCTATTTTTCAGACCGTTTCATGCTCCTCCTATTTTTGACACCTTTTGAAGCTCTTCATATATATCACGCCTTTTCAGGCTCTTCAGGTTTTTCAACACCGCTTCATGCTCCTCCTATTTTTCAGACCGTTTCATGCTCCTCCTATTTTTCAGGCCGTTTCATGCTCCTCCTATTTTTCAGGCCGTTTCATGCTCTTCATAGTTTTGACACCTTTTGAAACTCTTCATATTTTTCACAACTTTTCATGCTCTTCACGTTTTTCAACACCACTTCATGCTCCTCCTATTTTCAGGCCGTTTCATACTCCTCCTATTTTTCAGGCCGTTTCATGCTCCTCATATTTTTGACACCTTTTGAAGCTATTCCTAATTTTGATGCCATTTCAGGCTCTTCATGTTTTTCAACACCACTTCATGCTCCTCCTATTTTTCAGACCGTTTCATGCTCCTCATGTATTTCACACCTCTTGAAGCTCTTCGTATTTTTCACACCTTTTCAGGCTCTTCATGTTTTTGAACAACGTTTCATGCTCTTCCTATTTTTCAGACCATTTCATGCTACTCTCATTTTTGACACCGTTTGAAGCACTTCATATTTTTGACACCTTTTGAAGCTCTTCTTATTTTTCACACCTTTTCAGCCTATTCATGTTGTTCAACACCCTTCATGCTCCTCCTATTTTTCAGACCGTTTCATGCTCCTCATATTTTTGACACCTTTGAAGCTCTTCATATATTTCACTCCTTTTCAGGCTCTTCATGTTTTGGAACACCACTTCATGCTCGTCCTATTTTTCAGACCGTTACATGCTCATGTCATTTTTGACACCTTTTGAAGTTTTTCATATTTTTCACACCTTTCGAAGCTCTTCATATTTTTCACACGTTTTCAGGCTCTTCATGTTTTTCAACACCGCTTCTTGCTCCTCCTATTTTTGAGACCATTTCATGCTTCTCACATTTTTGACACGATTTGAAGCTCTTCATATTTTTCACACCTTTTCAACCTTTAATGTTTTGGAACATCAATTCATGCTCCACCGATTTTTCAGACCGATTCATGCTCTTCATATTTTTGACACGTTTTGAAGGTCTTCATATTTTTCACACCTTTTCAGCATCTTCATGTTTTTCAACACCGATTCATGCTCCTCCTATTTTTCAGACCGTTTCATGCTCCTCCTATTTTTCAGACCGTTTAATGTTCCTCATATTTTAACACCTTTTGAAACTCTTCATATTTTTCACACCTTTTCAGGCTCTTCATGTTTTTGAACACGGCTTCATGCTCCTCCTATTTTTCTGTCCGTTTCATGCTCCTGATATTTGACACGATATGAAGCTCTTCATATATTTCACACCTTTTCAGGCACTTCATGATTTTCAACACCGCTTCATGCTCCTCCTATTTTCAGAACGTTTCATGCTCCTCATATTTGACACCATTTGAAGCTCTTCATATATTTCACACCTTTTCAGGCTCTTCATGTTTTGATCACCACTTCATGCTCCTCCTATTTTCAGACCGTTTCATGCTCCTCATATTTTTGACACCATTTGAATCTCTCATATTTTTGACAACTTTTCATGCTCTTCATGTTTTCAACACCGCTTCATGCTTCTCTATTTTTCAGCCGGTTTTTTGCTCCTCATATTTTTGACACCTTTTGAAGCTCTTCATATATTTCAAGCCTTTTCAGGCTCTTCAGGTTTTTCACCACTGCTTCATGCTCCTCCTATTTTTCAGACATTTTCATGCTCCTCCTATTTTTCAGGCGGTTTCATGCTCCTCATAGTTTTGACACCTTTTGAAACTCTTTATATTTTTCACACCTTTTCATGCTCTTCATGATTTTGAAAACGGCTTCATGCTCCTCCTATTTTTCAGACCGTTTCATGCTCCTCATAGTTTTGACACCATTTGAAGCTCTTCGTATTTTTCACATCTTTTCAGGATCTTCATGTATTTCAACACCGATTCTTGCTCCTCCTATTTTTCAGACCGTTTCATGCTCCTCCTATTTTTCAGACCGTTTAATACTCCTCATATTTTGACACCTTTTGAAACTCTTCATATTTTTCACACCTTTTAATGCTCTTCATGTTTTTCAACAGCGCTTCATTCCCCTCTATTTTTTAGACCGTTTCATGCTCCTCATTTATTTGACACCTTTTGAAGCTCTTCATATTTTTCACACCTTTTCATGCTCTGCATTTTTTTCAACACCGATTCATGCTCCTCCTATTTTTCAGACAATTTCATGCTCCTCATATTTTTGACACCTTTTGAAAATCTTCAGTTTTTTCCACACCTTTTCATGCTCTTCATGTTTTCAACACCGATTCATGCTCCTCCTATTTTTCAGACCGTTTCATGCTCCTCCTATTTTTCAGAACTTCATGCTCCTCATATTTTGACACCTTTTGAAGCTCTTCATATTTTTCTCACCTTTTCAGGCTCTTCATGTTTTTCAACACCGCTTCATGGTCCTCCTATTTTTCAGACCGTTTCATGCTCCTCATGTATTTCACACTTTTTGAAGCTCTTCATATTTTTCACAACTTTTCAGGCTCTTCATGTTTTTGAACACCGTTTCATGCTCCTCCAATTTTTCAGACCGTTTCATGCTCCTACTATTTTCAGACCGTTTCATGCTCATCTCATTTTTTACACCTTTTGAAGCTCTTCATATTTTTCACACCTTTTGAAACTCTTCATATTTTTCACACGTTTTCAGGCTCTTCATGTTTTTCAACACCGCTTCATGTTCCTCCTATTTTTCAGACCGTTTCATGCTCCTCATATATTTGACACGTTTTGAGGCTCTTCATATTTTTCACACCTTTCCAGGCTCTTCAAGTTTTTGAACACCGCTTCATGCTCCTCCTATTTTTCAGACCATTTCATGCTCCTCACATTTTTCACCCCTTTTGAAGCTCTTCATACTTTTCACACCTTTTCAGGCTATTCATGTTTTTGAGCACAGCTTCATGCCTCCTCGTATTTTTCAGAACTTTTCATGCTCCTCATATTTTGACACCATTTAAGCTCTTCACATTTTTCACATCTTTTCAGGCTCTTCATGTTTTTGAACACCGCTTCATGCTCCTCTTATTTTTCCGACCGCTTCATGCTCCTTCTATTTTTCAGACCATTTCATGCTCCTCATAATTTTGACAATTTTGGAAGCTCTTCATATTTTTCACACCTTTTCATGCTCTTCATGTTTTTGAACACCGTTTCATGCCCCTCCTAATTTTCAGACCGTTTCATGCTCCTCATGTTTTTGACAGCTTTTGAAGCTTTTAATATTTTTCACACCTTTTAAGGCTCTTCATGATTTTGAACACCGCTTCATGCTTCTCTTAATTTTCAGGCCTTTTCATGTTCCTCATATTTTTGACACCTTTTGAAGCTCTTCATATTTTTTCACACCTTTTCAGGCTCTTCATATTTTTGAACACACCTTCATGCTCCTCCTATTTTTCAGACCGTTTCATGTTCCTCATGTATTTCACACCTTGTGAAGCTCTTCATATTTTTCACATCTTTTCAGTCTCTTCATGTATTTGAACACGATTTCATGCTCCTCCTATTTTTCAGACCGTTTCATGCTCCTCATATTTTTGAAACCTTTTGAAGCTCTTCATATTTTTCACACCTTTTCAGGTTCTTCATGTTTTACAACACCGTTTCATGCTCCTCCTATTTTTCAGACCGTTTCATGCTCCTCATAGTTTTGACACTATTTGAAGCTCTTCATATTTTTCACATCTTTTCAGGATCTTCATGTATTTCAACACCGATTCTTGCTCCTCCTATTTTTTCAGACCGTTTCATGCTCCTCCTATTTTTCAGACCGTTTAATACTCCTCATATTTTAACACCTTTTGAAACTCTTCATATTTTTCACACCTTTTCAGGCTCTTCATGTTTTTGAACACGGCTT